>NC_092728.1:5409539-5682039 GCF_047496885.1 Scyliorhinus torazame
ACTCACACACTGACAACCTGACACTCACACACTGACACACTCACACACTGACAAACTGACAAACACACACTGACAAACTGACACGCACACTGCCAAACTGACACTCACACACTGACAAACTAACACTCACACACTGACAAACTGACACTCACAAACTGACAAACACACACTGACAAACTGACACTCACACACTGACACACACTCACACACTGACAAACTGACACTCACACACTGACAAACTGCAAACACACACTGACAAACTGACACTCACACACTGACAAACTGACACTCACACACTGACAAACTGACACTCACACAGACAACCTGACACACTCACACTGACAAACTGACAGTCACACACTGACAAACTGACACTCACACACTGAAAACTGACACTCACACACTGACGAACTGTCACTGACACACTGACAAACTGACAAACACACACTGACAAACTGACTCTCACACACTGACAAACTGACACTCACACACTGACAAACTGACACTCACACACTGACACACACTCACACACTGACAAACTGACACTCACACACTGACAAACTGACACACACTCACACACTGACAAACTGACACTCACACACTGACAAACTGACACTCACACACTGACAAATTGACACACACACTGACAAACTGACACACTCACACTGACAAACTGACACTCACACACTGACAAACTGACACTCACACACTGAAAAACTGACACTCACACACTGACAAACTGTCACTCACACACTGACAAACTGACAAACACACACTGACAAACTGACTCTCACGCACTGACAAACTGACACTCACACACTGACAAACTGACACTCACACACTGACAAACTGACACTCACAAAGACACACACTGACAAACTGACACTCACACTCTGACAATCTGACACACACACTGACACACACTCACACACTGACAAACTGACACTCACACACTGACAAACTGACACTCACACACTGACAAATTGACACACTCACACTGACAAACTGACACTCACACACTGACAAACTGACACTCACACACTGACAAACTGACACTCAGACACTGACAAACTGACACTCACACACTGACAAACTGACAAACACACACTGACAAACTGACACTCACACACTGACAAACTGACACTCACACACTGACAAATTGAAAATTGACGAACACACACTGACAAACTGATACTCACACACTGACAAACTGACATACACGCTGACAAACTGACAAACACACACTGACAAACTGACACTCACACACTGACAAACTGACACTCAGACACTGACAAACTGACACTCACACACTGACAAACTGACAAACACACACTGACAAACTGACACTCACACACTGACAAACTGACACTCACATACTGACAAATTGAAAATTGACAAACACACACTGACAAACTGATACTCACACACTGACAAACTGACATACACGCTGACAAACTGACAAACACACACTGACAAACTGACACTCACACACTGACACACACTCACACACTGACAAACAGACACTGACAAACAGTCACTGACACACTGACAAACTGACACACACACTGACACTCACACACTGACAAACTGACACTCACACACTGACGAACTGACACTCACACACTGACAAACTGACACTCACACACTGACAAACTGACACTCACACACTGACACACTCACACACTGACAAACTGACACTCACACACTGACACACTGACACACTGACAAACTGACAAACACACACTGACAAACTGACACTCACACACTGACACACACTCACACACTGACAAACTGACACTCACACACTGACAAACTGCAAACACACACTGACAAACTGACACTCACACACTGACAAAGTGACACTCACACAGACAAACTGACACACTCACACTGACAAACTGACACTCACACACTGAAAAACTGACACTCACACACTGAAAAACTGACACTCACACACTGACGAACTGTCACTCACACACTGACAAACTGACAAACACAAACTGACAAACTGACTCTCACACACTGACAAACTGACACTCACACACTGACAAACTGACACTCACACACTGACACACACTCACACACTGACAAACTGACACTCACACACTGACAAACTGACACTCACACACTGAGAAACTGACACTCACACACTGACAAATTGACACACTCACACTGACAAACTGACACTCACACACTGACAAACTGACACTCACACACTGACAAACTGACACTCACACACTGACAAACTGACAAACACACACTGACAAACTGACAAACACACACTGACAACCTGACACACTCACACTGACAAACTGACACTCACACACTGACAAACTGACACTCACACACTGAAAAACTGACACTCACACACTGACAAACTGTCACTCACACACTGACAAATTGAAAATTGACAAACACACACTGACAAACTGATACTCACACACTGACAAACTGACATACACACTGACAAACTGACACTCACACACTGACAAACTGACACACACTCACACACTGACAAACTGACACTCACACACTGACAAACTGACACTCACACACTGACAAATTGACACACTCACACTGACAAACTGACACTCACACACTGACAAACTGACACTCACACACTGACAAACTGACACTCACACACTGACAAACTGACAAACACACACTGACAAACTGACAATCACACACTGACAAACTGACAAACACACACTGACAACCTGACACACTCACACTGACAAACTGACACTCACACACTAACAAACTGACACTCACACACTGAAAAACTGACACTCACACACTGACAAACTGTCACTCACACACTGACAAACTGACAAACACACACTGACAAACTGACTCTCACACACTGACAAACTGACACTCACACACTGACAAACTGACACTCACACACTGACAAACTGACACACACTGACACACACTCACACACTGACAAACTGACACTCACACACTGACAAACTGACACACACACTGACACACACTCACACACTGACAAACTGACACTCACACACTGACAAACTGACACTCACACACTGACAAATTGACACACTCACACTGACAAACTGACACTCACACACTGACAAACTGACACTCAGACACTGACAAACTGACACTCAGACACTGACAAACTGACACTCACACACTGACAAACTGACAAACACACACTGACAAACTGACACTCACACACTGACAAACTGACACTCACATACTGACAAATTGAAAATTGACAAACACACACTGACAAACTGATACTCACACACTGACAAACTGACATACACGCTGACAAACTGACAAACACACACTGACAAACTGACACTCACACACTGACACACACTCACACACTGACAAACAGACACTGACACACTGACAAACAGACACTGACACATTACAAACTGACACTCACACACTGACACTCACACACTGACAAACTGACACTCACACACTGACGAACTGACACTCACACACTGACAAACTGACACTCACACACTGACAAACTGACACTCACACACTGACACACTCACACACTGACAAACTGACACTCACACACTGACACACTCACACACTGACAAACTGACAAACACACACTGACAAACTGACACGCACACTGCCAAACTGACACTCACACACTGACAAACTGACACTCACACACTGACATACTGACACTCACAAACTGACAAACACACACTGACAAACTGACACTCACACACTGACACACACTCACACACTGACAAACTGACACTCACACAGACAACCTGACACACTCACACTGACAAACTGACACTCACACACTGACAAACTGACACACACTCACACACTGACAAACTGACACTCACACACTGACAAACTGACACTCACACAATGACAAATTGACACACTCACACTGACAAACTGACACTCACACACTGACAAACTGACACTCACACACTGACAAACTGACACTCACACACTGACAAACTGACAAACACACACTGACAAACTAACACTCACACACTGACACTCACACACTGACAAACTGACACTCACAAACTGACAAACACACACTGACAAACTGACACTCACACACTGACAAACTGACACTCACATACTGACAAATTGAAAATTGACAAACACACACTGACAAACTGACACTCACACACTGACACTCACACACTGACAAACTGACACTCACAAACTGACAAACACACACTGACAAACTGACACTCACACACTGACAAACTGACACTCACATACTGACAAATTGAAAATTGACAAACACACACTGACAAACTGATACTCACACACTGTCAAATTGACATACACGCTGACAAACTGACAAACACACACTGACACACACTCACACACTGACAAACTGACACTCACACAGACAACCTGACACAGTCACACTGCCAAACTGACACTCACACACTGACAAACTGACACTCACACACTGAAAAACTGACACTCACACAGTGACAAACTGTCACTCACACACTGACAAACTGACAAACACACACTGACAAACTGACTCTCACACACTGACAAACTGACACTCACACACTGACAAACTGACACTCACACACTGACACACACTCACACACTGACAAACTGACACTCACACACTGACAAACTGACACTCACACACTGACAAACTGACACTCACACACTGACAAACTGACAAACACACACTGACAAACTGACAATCACACACTGACAAACTGACAAACACACACTGACAACCTGACACACTCACACTGACAAACTGACACTCACACACTGACAAACTGACACTCACACACTGAAAAACGGACACTCACACACTGACAAACTGTCACTCACACACTGACAAACTGACAAACACACACTGACAAACTGACTCTCACACACTGACAAACTGACACTCACACACTGACAAACTGACACTCACACACTGACAAACTGACACACACTGACACACACTCACACACTGACAAACTGACACTCACACACTGACAAACTGACACACACACTGACACACACTCACACACTGACAAACTGACACTCACACACTGACAAACTGACACTCACACACTGACAAATTGACACACTCACACTGACAAACTGACACTCACACACTGACAAACTGACACTCAGACACTGACAAACTGACACTCAGACACTGACAAACTGACACTCACACACTGACAAACTGACAAACACACACTGACAAACTGACACTCACACACTGACAAAGTGACACTCACATACTGACAAATTGAAAATTGACAAACACACACTGACAAACTGATACTCACACACTGACAAACTGACATACACGCTGACAAACTGACAAACACACACTGACAAACTGACACTCACACACTGACAAACTGACACTCACACACTGACACACACTCACACTGACAAACAGACACTGACACACTGACAAACAGACACTGACACACTGACAAACTGACACTCACACACTGACACTCACACACTGACAAACTGACACTCACACACTGACGAACTGACAGTCACACACTGACAAACTGACACTCACACACTGACACACTCACACACTGACAAACTGACACTCACACACTGACACACTCACACACTGACAAACTGACAAACACACACTGACAAACTGACACGCACACTGCCAAACTGACACTCACACACTGACAAACTGACACTCACACACTGACATACTGACACTCACAAACTGACAAACACACACTGACAAACTGACACTCACACACTGACACACACTCACACACTGACAAACTGACACTCACACAGACAACCTGACACACTCACACTGACAAACTGACACTCACACACTGACAAACTGACACACACTCACACACTGACAAACTGACACTCACACACTGACAAACTGACACTCACACAATGACAAATTGACACACTCACACTGACAAACTGACACTCACACACTGAAAAACTGACACTCACACACTGACAAACTGACACTCACACACTGACAAACTGACAAACACACACTGACAAACTAACACTCACACACTGACACTCACACACTGACAAACTGACACTCACAAACTGACAAACACACACTGACAAACTGACACTCACACACTGACAAACTGACACTCACATACTGACAAATTGAAAATTGACAAACACACACTGACAAACTGACACTCACACACTGACACTCACACACTGACAAACTGACACTCACAAACTGACAAACACACACTGACAAACTGACACTCACACACTGACAAACTGACACTCACATACTGACAAATTGAAAATTGACAAACACACACTGACAAACTGATACTCACACACTGACAAATTGACATACACGCTGACAAACTGACAAACACACACTGACACACACTCACACACTGACAAACTGACACTCACACAGACAACCTGACACAGTCACACTGCCAAACTGACACTCACACACTGACAAACTGACACTCACACACTGAAAAACTGACACTCACACAGTGACAAACTGTCACTCACACACTGACAAACTGACAAACACACACTGACAAACTGACTCTCACACACTGACAAACTGACACTCACACACTGACAAACTGACACTCACACACTGACACACACTCACACACTGACAAACTGACACTCACACACTGACAAACTGACACTCACACACTGACACACTCACACACTGACAAACTGACAAACACACACTGACAAACTGACACGCACACTGCCAAACTGACACTCACACACTGACAAACTGACACTCACACACTGACATACTGACACTCACAAACTGACAAACACACACTGACAAACTGACACTCACACACTGACACACACTCACACACTGACAAACTGACACTCACACAGACAACCTGACACACTCACACTGACAAACTGACACTCACACACTGACAAACTGACACTCACACACTGAAAAACTGACACTCACACAATGACAAACTGTCACTCACACACTGACAAACTGACAAACACACACTGACAAACTGACTCTCACACACTGACAAACTGACACTCACACACTGACAAACTGACACTCACACACTGACACACACTCACACACTGACAAACTGACACTCACACACTGACAAACTGACACACACTCACACACTGACAAACTGACACTCACACACTGACAAACTGACAGTCACACAATGACAAATTGACACACTCACACTGACAAACTGACACTCACACACTGACAAACTGACACTCACACACTGACAAACTGACACTCACACACTGACAAACTGACAAACACACACTGACAAACTGACACTCACACACTGACACTCACACACTGACAAACTGACACTCACAAACTGACAAACACACACTGACAAACTGACACTCACACACTGACAAACTGACACTCACATACTGACAAATTGAAAATTGACAAACACACACTGACAAACTGATACTCACACACTGACAAATTGACATACACGCTGACAAACCGACAAACACACACTGACAAACTGACACTCACACACTGACAAACTGACACTCACACACTGACAAACTGACACTCACACACTGACACACACTCACACACTGACAAACTGACACTCACACACTGACAAACTGACACTCACACACTGACAAAC
The DNA here is from genome assembly GCF_047496885.1 of Scyliorhinus torazame. NCBI lineage: Eukaryota > Metazoa > Chordata > Chondrichthyes > Carcharhiniformes > Scyliorhinidae > Scyliorhinus > Scyliorhinus torazame. The sequence goes on from NC_092728.1 coordinate 5,417,150, forward strand.
TGACACTCACACACTGACACTCACACACTGACAAACTGACACTCACACACTGACGAACTGACACTCACACACTGACAAACTGACACTCACACACTGAAAAACTGACACTCACACACTGACAAACTGTCACTCACACACTGACAAACTGACAAACACACACTGACAAACTGACACTCACACACTGACAAAGTGACACTCACACACTGACAAACTGACACTCACACACTGACAAACTGACACTCACACACTGACAAACTGACACTCACACACTGACAAACTGACTCTCACACACTGACAAACTGACACTCACACACTGACAAACTGACACTCACACACTGACACACACTCACACACTGACAAACTGACACTCACACACTGACAAACTGACACTCACACACTGACAAACTGACACTCACACACTGACACTCACACACTGACAAACTGACACTCACACACTGACGAACTGACACTCACACACTGACAAACTGACACTCACACACTGACAAACTGATACTCAAACACTGACACACTCACACACTGACAAACTGACACTCACACACTGACACACTCACACACTGACAAACTGACAAACACACACTGACAAACTGACACTCACACACTGACAAACTGACACTCACACACTGACAAACTGACAAACTGACACTCACCCACTGACAAACTGACACACTCACACTGACAAACACTCACACACTGACAAATTGACACACTCACACTGACAAACTGTCACTCACACACTGACAAACTGACACTCACACACTGACAAACTGACACCCACACTGACAACCTGACACTCACACACTGACAAACTGACACTCACACTGACAACCTGACACACTCACACTGACAAACTGACACACTCATACACTGACAAACTGACACTCACACACTGACAAATTGACACACTCACACTGACAAACTGACACTCACACACTGACAAACTGACAAACACACACTGAGAAACTGACACGCACACACTCACACACTGACAAACTGACAAACACACACTGACAAACTGACACTCACACACTGACAAACTGACACACACACACTGACAAACTGACTCTCACACACTGACAAACTGACACTCACACACTGACAAACTGACACTCACACACTGACACACACTCACACACTGACAAACTGACACTCACACACTGACAAACTGACACACACTCACACACTGACAAACTGACACTCACACACTGACAAACTGACAGTCACACAATGACAAATTGACACACTCACACTGACAAACTGACACTCACACACTGACAAACTGACACTCACACACTGACAAACTGACACTCACACACTGACAAACTGACAAACACACACTGACAAACTGACACTCACACACTGACACTCACACACTGACAAACTGACACTCACAAACTGACAAACACACACTGACAAACTGACACTCACACACTGACAAACTGACACTCACATACTGACAAATTGAAAATTGACAAACACACACTGACAAACTGATACTCACACACTGACAAATTGACATACACGCTGACAAACTGACAAACACACACTGACAAACTGACACTCACACACTGACAAACTGACACTCACACACTGACAAACTGACACTCACACACTGACACACACTCACACACTGACAAACTGACACTCACACACTGACAAACTGACACTCACACACTGACAAACTGACACTCACACACTGACACTCACACACTGACAAACTGACACTCACACACTGACGAACTGACACTCACACACTGACAAACTGACACTCACACACTGACAAACTGACACTCACACACTGACATACTGACACTCACAAACTGACAAACACACACTGACAAACTGACACTCACACACTGACACACACACACACACTGACAAACTGACACTCACACAGACAACCTGACACACTCACACTGACAAACTGACACTCACACACTGACAAACTGACACTCACACACTGAAAAACTGACACTCACACACTGACAAACTGTCACTCACACACTGACAAACTGACAAACACACACTGACAAACTGACTCTCACACACTGACAAACTGACACTCACACACTGACAAACTGACACTCACACACTGACACACACTCACACACTGACAAACTGACACTCACACACTGACAAACTGACACACACTCACACACTGACAAACTGACACTCACACACTGACAAACTGACACTCACACAATGACAAATTGACACACTCACACTGACAAACTGACACTCACACACTGACAAACTGACACTCACACACTGACAAACTGACAAACACACACTGACAAACTGACACTCACACACTGACACTCACACACTGACAAACTGACACTCACAAACTGACAAACACACACTGACAAACTGACACTCACACACTGACAAACTGACACTCACATACTGACAAATTGAAAATTGACAAACACACACTGACAAACTGATACTCACACACTGACAAATTGACATACACGCTGACAAACTGACAAACACACACTGACAAACTGACACTCACACACTGACAAACTGACACTCACACACTGACAAACTGACACTCACACACTGACACACACTCACACACTGACAAACTGACACTCACACACTGACAAACTGACACTCACACACTGACACTCACACACTGACAAACTGACACTCACACACTGACGAACTGACACTCACACACTGACAAACTGACACTCACACACTGACAAACTGATACTCAAACACTGACACACTCACACACTGACAAACTGACACTCACACACTGACACACTCACACACTGACAAACTGACAAACACACACTGACAAACTGACGCTCACACACTGACAAACTGACACTCACACACTGACAAACTGACAAACTGACACTCACCCACTGACAAACTGACACACTCACACTGACAAACACTCACACACTGACAAATTGACACACTCACACTGACAAACTGTCACTCACACACTGACAAACTGACACTCACACACTGACAAACTGACACTCACACTCTGACAAACTGACACCCACACTGACAACCTGACACTCACACACTGACAAACTGACACTCACACTGACAACCTGACACACTCACACTGACAAACTGACACACTCATACACTGACAAACTGACACTCACACACTGACAAATTGACACACTCACACTGACAAACTGACACTCACACACTGACAAACTGACAAACACACACTGAGAAACTGACACGCACACACTCACACACTGACAAACTGACAAACACACACTGACAAACTGACACTCACACACTGACAAACTGACACACACACACTGACAAACTGACACTCACACACTGACAAACTGACAAACGCACACTGACAAACACACACTGACAAACTGACAAACTGACACTCACACACTGACAAACTGACAAACACACATTGACAAACTGACAATCACACACTGACAAACTGACAAACACACAATGACACACACTCACACACTGACACACACTCACACACTGACAAACTGACACTCACACACTGACAAACTGACACACACACACTGACAAACTGACACTCACACACTGACAAACTGACAAACACACACTGACAAACTGACACTCACACACTGACAAACTGACAAACACACACTGACACACACTCACACACTGACAAACTGACACTCACACACTGACACACACTCACACACTGACAAACTGACAAACACACACTGACAAACTGACAAACACACACTGACAAACTGACAATCACACACTGACAACCTGACACACTCACACTGACAAACTGACACTCACACATTGACAAACTGACACACACTGACACACACTCACACACTGACAAACTGACACTCACACACTGACAAACTGACACACACACTGACACACACTCACACACTGACAAACTGACACTCACACACTGACAAACTGACACTCACACACTGACAAACTGACACTCAGACACTGACAAACTGACACTCACACACTGACAAACTGACACTCAGACACTGACAAACTGACACTCACACACTGACAAACTGACAAACACACACTGACAAACTGACACTCACACACTGACAAACTGACACTCACATACTGACAAATTGAAAATTGACAAACACACACTGACAATCTGACACTCACACACTGACAAACTGACACTCACACACTGACACACACTCACACACTGACAAACAGACACTGACACACTGACAAACAGACACTGCCACACTGACAAACTGACACTCACACACTGACACTCACACACTGACAAACTGACACTCACAAACTGACAAACACACACTGACAAACTGACACTCACACACTGACAAACTGACACTCACATACTGACAAATTGAAAATTGACAAACACACACTGACAAACTGATACTCACACACTGACAAATTGACATACACGCTGACAAACTGACAAACACACACTGACAAACTGACACTCACACACTGACAAACTGACACTCACACACTGACAAACTGACACTCACACACTGACACACACTCACACACTGACAAACTGACACTCACACACTGACAAACTGACACTCACACACTGACAAACTGACACTCACACACTGACAAACTGACACTCACACACTGACGAACTGACACTCACACACTGACAAACTGACACTCACACACTGACATACTGACACTCACAAACTGACAAACACACACTGACAAACTGACACTCACACACTGACACACACTCACACACTGACAAACTGACACTCACACAGACAACCTGACACACTCACACTGACAAACTGACACTCACACACTGACAAACTGACACTCACACACTGAAAAACTGACACTCACACACTGACACACACTCACACACTGACAAACTGACACTCACACACTGACAAACTGACACACACTCACACACTGACAAACTGACACTCACACACTGACAAACTGACACTCACACAATGACAAATTGTCACACTCACACTGACAAACTGACACTCACACACTGACAAATTGACACTCACACACTGACAAACTGACACTCACACACTGACAAACTGACAAACACACACTGACAAACTGACACTCACACACTGACACTCACACACTGACAAACTGACACTCACAAACTGACAAACACACACTGACAAACTGACACTCACACACTGACAAACTGACACTCACATACTGACAAATTGAAAATTGACAAACACACACTGACAAACTGATACTCACACACTGACAAATTGACATACACGCTGACAAACTGACAAACACACACTGACAAACTGACAATCACACACTGACAAACTGACACTCACACACTGACAAACTGACACTCACACACTGACACACACTCACACACTGACAAACTGACACTCACACACTGACAAACTGACACTCACACACTGACACTCACACACTGACAAACTGACACTCACACACTGACGAACTGACACTCACACACTGACAAACTGACACTCACACACTGACAAACTGATACTCAAACACTGACACACTCACACACTGACAAACTGACACTCACACACTGACACACTCACACACTGACAAACTGACAAACACACACTGACAAACTGACACTCACACACTGACAAACTGACACTCACACACTGACAAACTGACAAACTGACACTCACCCACTGACAAACTGACACACTCACACTGACAAACACTCACACACTGACAAATTGACACACTCACACTGACAAACTGTCACTCACACACTGACAAACTGACACTCACACACTGACAAACTGACACTCACACACTGACAAACTGACACCCACACTGACAACCTGACACTCACACACTGACAAACTGACACTCACACTGACAACCTGACACACTCACACTGACAAACTGACACACTCATACACTGACAAACTGACACTCACACACTGACAAATTGACAGACTCACACTGACAAACTGACACTCACACACTGACAAACTGACAAACACACACTGAGAAACTGACACGCACACACTCACACACTGACAAACTGACAAACACTCACTGACAAACTGACACTCACACACTGACAAACTGACACACACACACTGACAAACTGACACTCACACACTGACAAACTGACACTCACACACTGACAAACTGACAAACGCACACTGACAAACACACACTGACAAACTGACACTCACACACTGACAAACTGACAAACACACATTGACAAACTGACAATCACACACTGACAAACTGACAAACACACACTGACACACACTCACACACTGACACACACTCACACACTGACAAACTGACACTCACACACTGACAAACTGACACACACACACTGACAAACTGACACTCACACACTGACAAACTGACAAACACACACTGACAAACTGACACTCACACACTGACAAACTGACAAACACACACTGACACACACTCACACACTGACAAACTGACACTCACACACTGACAAACACTCACACACTGACAAAATGACAAACACACACTGACAAACTGACAAACACACACTGACAAACTGACACTCACACACTGACACACTCACACACTGACAAACTGACAAACACACACTGACAAACTGACACGCACACTGCCAAACTGACACTCACACACTGACAAACTGACACTCACACACTGACATACTGACACTCACAAACTGACAAACACACACTGACAAACTGACACTCACACACTGACACACACTCACACACTGACAAACTGACACTCACACAGACAACCTGACACACTCACACTGACAAACTGACACTCACACACTGACAAACTGACACTCACACACTGAAAAACTGACACTCACACAATGACAAACTGTCACTCACACACTGACAAACTGACAAACACACACTGACAAACTGACTCTCACACACTGACAAACTGACACTCACACACTGACAAACTGACACTCACACACTGACACACACTCACACACTGACAAACTGACACTCACACACTGACAAACTGACACACACTCACACACTGACAAACTGACACTCACACACTGACAAACTGACAGTCACACAATGACAAATTGACACACTCACACTGACAAACTGACACTCACACACTGACAAACTGACACTCACACACTGACAAACTGACACTCACACACTGACAAACTGACAAACACACACTGACAAACTGACACTCACACACTGACACTCACACACTGACAAACTGACACTCACAAACTGACAAACACACACTGACAAACTGACACTCACACACTGACAAACTGACACTCACATACTGACAAATTGAAAATTGACAAACACACACTGACAAACTGATACTCACACACTGACAAATTGACATACACGCTGACAAACCGACAAACACACACTGACAAACTGACACTCACACACTGACAAACTGACACTCACACACTGACAAACTGACACTCACACACTGACACACACTCACACACTGACAAACTGACACTCACACACTGACAAACTGACACTCACACACTGACAAACTGACACTCACACACTGACACTCACACACTGACAAACTGACACTCACACACTGACGAACTGACACTCACACACTGACAAACTGACACTCACACACTGAAAAACTGACACTCACACACTGACAAACTGTCACTCACACACTGACAAACTGACAAACACACACTGACAAACTGACACTCACACACTGACAAAGTGACACTCACACACTGACAAACTGACACTCACACACTGACAAACTGACACTCACACACTGACAAACTGACACTCACACACTGACAAACTGACTCTCACACACTGACAAACTGACACTCACACACTGACAAACTGACACTCACACACTGACACACACTCACACACTGACAAACTGACACTCACACACTGACAAACTGACACTCACACACTGACAAACTGACACTCACACACTGACACTCACACACTGACAAACTGACACTCACACACTGACGAACTGACACTCACACACTGACAAACTGACACTCACACACTGACAAACTGATACTCAAACACTGACACACTCACACACTGACAAACTGACACTCACACACTGACACACTCACACACTGACAAACTGACAAACACACACTGACAAACTGACACTCACACACTGACAAACTGACACTCACACACTGACAAACTGACAAACTGACACTCACCCACTGACAAACTGACACACTCACACTGACAAACACTCACACACTGACAAATTGACACACTCACACTGACAAACTGTCACTCACACACTGACAAACTGACACTCACACACTGACAAACTGACACCCACACTGACAACCTGACACTCACACACTGACAAACTGACACTCACACTGACAACCTGACACACTCACACTGACAAACTGACACACTCATACACTGACAAACTGACACTCACACACTGACAAATTGACACACTCACACTGACAAACTGACACTCACACACTGACAAACTGACAAACACACACTGAGAAACTGACACGCACACACTCACACACTGACAAACTGACAAACACACACTGACAAACTGACACTCACACACTGACAAACTGACACACACACACTGACAAACTGACTCTCACACACTGACAAACTGACACTCACACACTGACAAACTGACACTCACACACTGACACACACTCACACACTGACAAACTGACACTCACACACTGACAAACTGACACACACTCACACACTGACAAACTGACACTCACACACTGACAAACTGACAGTCACACAATGACAAATTGACACACTCACACTGACAAACTGACACTCACACACTGACAAACTGACACTCACACACTGACAAACTGACACTCACACACTGACAAACTGACAAACACACACTGACAAACTGACACTCACACACTGACACTCACACACTGACAAACTGACACTCACAAACTGACAAACACACACTGACAAACTGACACTCACACACTGACAAACTGACACTCACATACTGACAAATTGAAAATTGACAAACACACACTGACAAACTGATACTCACACACTGACAAATTGACATACACGCTGACAAACTGACAAACACACACTGACAAACTGACACTCACACACTGACAAACTGACACTCACACACTGACAAACTGACACTCACACACTGACACACACTCACACACTGACAAACTGACACTCACACACTGACAAACTGACACTCACACACTGACAAACTGACACTCACACACTGACACTCACACACTGACAAACTGACACTCACACACTGACGAACTGACACTCACACACTGACAAACTGACACTCACACACTGACAAACTGACACTCACACACTGACATACTGACACTCACAAACTGACAAACACACACTGACAAACTGACACTCACACACTGACACACACACACACACTGACAAACTGACACTCACACAGACAACCTGACACACTCACACTGACAAACTGACACTCACACACTGACAAACTGACACTCACACACTGAAAAACTGACACTCACACACTGACAAACTGTCACTCACACACTGACAAACTGACAAACACACACTGACAAACTGACTCTCACACACTGACAAACTGACACTCACACACTGACAAACTGACACTCACACACTGACACACACTCACACACTGACAAACTGACACTCACACACTGACAAACTGACACACACTCACACACTGACAAACTGACACTCACACACTGACAAACTGACACTCACACAATGACAAATTGACACACTCACACTGACAAACTGACACTCACACACTGACAAACTGACACTCACACACTGACAAACTGACAAACACACACTGACAAACTGACACTCACACACTGACACTCACACACTGACAAACTGACACTCACAAACTGACAAACACACACTGACAAACTGACACTCACACACTGACAAACTGACACTCACATACTGACAAATTGAAAATTGACAAACACACACTGACAAACTGATACTCACACACTGACAAATTGACATACACGCTGACAAACTGACAAACACACACTGACAAACTGACACTCACACACTGACAAACTGACACTCACACACTGACAAACTGACACTCACACACTGACACACACTCACACACTGACAAACTGACACTCACACACTGACAAACTGACACTCACACACTGACACTCACACACTGACAAACTGACACTCACACACTGACGAACTGACACTCACACACTGACAAACTGACACTCACACACTGACAAACTGATACTCAAACACTGACACACTCACACACTGACAAACTGACACTCACACACTGACACACTCACACACTGACAAACTGACAAACACACACTGACAAACTGACGCTCACACACTGACAAACTGACACTCACACACTGACAAACTGACAAACTGACACTCACCCACTGACAAACTGACACACTCACACTGACAAACACTCACACACTGACAAATTGACACACTCACACTGACAAACTGTCACTCACACACTGACAAACTGACACTCACACACTGACAAACTGACACTCACACTCTGACAAACTGACACCCACACTGACAACCTGACACTCACACACTGACAAACTGACACTCACACTGACAACCTGACACACTCACACTGACAAACTGACACACTCATACACTGACAAACTGACACTCACACACTGACAAATTGACACACTCACACTGACAAACTGACACTCACACACTGACAAACTGACAAACACACACTGAGAAACTGACACGCACACACTCACACACTGACAAACTGACAAACACACACTGACAAACTGACACTCACACACTGACAAACTGACACACACACACTGACAAACTGACACTCACACACTGACAAACTGACAAACGCACACTGACAAACACACACTGACAAACTGACAAACTGACACTCACACACTGACAAACTGACAAACACACATTGACAAACTGACAATCACACACTGACAAACTGACAAACACACAATGACACACACTCACACACTGACACACACTCACACACTGACAAACTGACACTCACACACTGACAAACTGACACACACACACTGACAAACTGACACTCACACACTGACAAACTGACAAACACACACTGACAAACTGACACTCACACACTGACAAACTGACAAACACACACTGACACACACTCACACACTGACAAACTGACACTCACACACTGACACACACTCACACACTGACAAACTGACAAACACACACTGACAAACTGACAAACACACACTGACAAACTGACAATCACACACTGACAACCTGACACACTCACACTGACAAACTGACACTCACACATTGACAAACTGACACACACTGACACACACTCACACACTGACAAACTGACACTCACACACTGACAAACTGACACACACACTGACACACACTCACACACTGACAAACTGACACTCACACACTGACAAACTGACACTCACACACTGACAAACTGACACTCAGACACTGACAAACTGACACTCACACACTGACAAACTGACACTCAGACACTGACAAACTGACACTCACACACTGACAAACTGACAAACACACACTGACAAACTGACACTCACACACTGACAAACTGACACTCACATACTGACAAATTGAAAATTGACAAACACACACTGACAATCTGACACTCACACACTGACAAACTGACACTCACACACTGACACACACTCACACACTGACAAACAGACACTGACACACTGACAAACAGACACTGCCACACTGACAAACTGACACTCACACACTGACACTCACACACTGACAAACTGACACTCACAAACTGACAAACACACACTGACAAACTGACACTCACACACTGACAAACTGACACTCACATACTGACAAATTGAAAATTGACAAACACACACTGACAAACTGATACTCACACACTGACAAATTGACATACACGCTGACAAACTGACAAACACACACTGACAAACTGACACTCACACACTGACAAACTGACACTCACACACTGACAAACTGACACTCACACACTGACACACACTCACACACTGACAAACTGACACTCACACACTGACAAACTGACACTCACACACTGACAAACTGACACTCACACACTGACACTCACACACTGACAAACTGACACTCACACACTGACGAACTGACACTCACACACTGACAAACTGACACTCACACACTGACATACTGACACTCACAAACTGACAAACACACACTGACAAACTGACACTCACACACTGACACACACTCACACACTGACAAACTGACACTCACACAGACAACCTGACACACTCACACTGACAAACTGACACTCACACACTGACAAACTGACACTCACACACTGAAAAACTGACACTCACACACTGACACACACTCACACACTGACAAACTGACACTCACACACTGACAAACTGACACACACTCACACACTGACAAACTGACACTCACACACTGACAAACTGACACTCACACAATGACAAATTGTCACACTCACACTGACAAACTGACACTCACACACTGACAAATTGACACTCACACACTGACAAACTGACACTCACACACTGACAAACTGACAAACACACACTGACAAACTGACACTCACACACTGACACTCACACACTGACAAACTGACACTCACAAACTGACAAACACACACTGACAAACTGACACTCACACACTGACAAACTGACACTCACATACTGACAAATTGAAAATTGACAAACACACACTGACAAACTGATACTCACACACTGACAAATTGACATACACGCTGACAAACTGACAAACACACACTGACAAACTGACACTCACACACTGACAAACTGACACTCACACACTGACAAACTGACACTCACACACTGACACACACTCACACACTGACAAACTGACACTCACACACTGACAAACTGACACTCACACACTGACACTCACACACTGACAAACTGACACTCACACACTGACGAACTGACACTCACACACTGACAAACTGACACTCACACACTGACAAACTGATACTCAAACACTGACACACTCACACACTGACAAACTGACACTCACACACTGACACACTCACACACTGACAAACTGACAAACACACACTGACAAACTGACACTCACACACTGACAAACTGACACTCACACACTGACAAACTGACAAACTGACACTCACCCACTGACAAACTGACACACTCACACTGACAAACACTCACACACTGACAAATTGACACACTCACACTGACAAACTGTCACTCACACACTGACAAACTGACACTCACACACTGACAAACTGACACTCACACACTGACAAACTGACACCCACACTGACAACCTGACACTCACACACTGACAAACTGACACTCACACTGACAACCTGACACACTCACACTGACAAACTGACACACTCATACACTGACAAACTGACACTCACACACTGACAAATTGACAGACTCACACTGACAAACTGACACTCACACACTGACAAACTGACAAACACACACTGAGAAACTGACACGCACACACTCACACACTGACAAACTGACAAACACTCACTGACAAACTGACACTCACACACTGACAAACTGACACACACACACTGACAAACTGACACTCACACACTGACAAACTGACACTCACACACTGACAAACTGACAAACGCACACTGACAAACACACACTGACAAACTGACACTCACACACTGACAAACTGACAAACACACATTGACAAACTGACAATCACACACTGACAAACTGACAAACACACACTGACACACACTCACACACTGACACACACTCACACACTGACAAACTGACACTCACACACTGACAAACTGACACACACACACTGACAAACTGACACTCACACACTGACAAACTGACAAACACACACTGACAAACTGACACTCACACACTGACAAACTGACAAACACACACTGACACACACTCACACACTGACAAACTGACACTCACACACTGACAAACACTCACACACTGACAAAATGACAAACACACACTGACAAACTGACAAACACACACTGACAAACTGACAATCACACACTGACAAACTGACAAACACACACTGACAACCTGACACACTCACACTGACAAACTGACACTCACACATTGACAAACTGACACACACTGACACACACTCACACACTGACAAACTGACACTCACACACTGACAAACTGACACACACACTGACACACACTCACACACTGACAAACTGACACTCACACACTGACAAACTGACACTCACACACTTACAAATTGACACACTCACACTGACAAACTGACACTCACACACTGACAAACTGACACTCAGACACTGACAAACTGACACTCACACACTGACAAACTGACACTCAGACACTGACAAATTGACACTCACACACTGACAAACTGACAAACACACACTGACAAACTGACACTCACACACTGACAAACTGACACTCACATACTGACAAATTGAAAATTGACAAACACACACTGACAAACTGATACTCACACACTGACAAATTGACATACACGCTGACAAACTGACAAACACACACTGACAAACTGACACTCACACACTGACACACACTCACACACTGACAAACAGACACTGACACACTGACAAACAGACACTGCCACACTGACAAACTGACACTCACACACTGACACTCACACACTGACAAACTGACACTCACACACTGACGAACTGACACTCACACACTGACAAACTGACACTCACACACTGACAAACTGACACTCACACACTGACACACTCACACACTGACAAACTGACACTCACACACTGACACACTCACACACTGACCAACTGACAAACACACACTGACAAACTGACACGCACACTGCCAAACTGACACTCACACACTGACAAACTGACACTCACACACTGACATACTGACACTCACAAACTGACAAACACACACTGACAAACTGACACTCACACACTGACACACACTCACACACTCACAAACTGACACTCACACAGACAACCTGACACACTCACACTGACAAACTGACACTCACACACTGACAAACTGTCACTCACACACTGACAAACTGACAAACACACACTGACAAACTGACTCTCACACACTGACAAACTGACACTCACACACTGACAAACTGACACTCACACACTGACAAACTGACAAACTGACACTCACCCACTGACAAACTGACACACTCACACTGACAAACACTCACACACTGACAAATTGACACACTCACACTGACAAACTGACACTCACACACTGACAAACTGACACTCACCCACTGACAAACTGACACACTCACACTGACAAACACTCACACACTGACAAATTGACACACTCACACTGACAAACTGACACTCACACACTGACAACCTGACACACTCACACTGACAAACTGACAAACTGACACTCACCCACTGACAAACTGACACACTCACACTGACAAACACTCACACACTGACAAATTGACACACTCACACTGACAAACTGTCACTCACACACTGACAAACTGACACTCACACACTGACAAACTGACACCCACACTGACAACCTGACACTCACACACTGACAAACTGACACTCACACTGACAACCTGACACACTCACACTGACAAACTGACACACTCAAACACTGACAAACTGACACTCACACACTGACAAATTGACACACTCACACTGACAAACTGACACTCACACACTGACACACACTCACACACTGACAAACTGACACTCACACACTGACAAACTGACACTCACACACTGACACTCACACACTGACAAACTGACACTCACACACTGACGAACTGACACTCACACACTGACAAACTGACACTCACACACTGACAAACTGATACTCAAACACTGACACACTCACACACTGACAAACTGACACTCACACACTGACACACTCACACACTGACAAACTGACAAACACACACTGACAAACTGACGCTCACACACTGACAAACTGACACTCACACACTGACAAACTGACAAACTGACACTCACACACTGACAAACTGACACTCACACTCTGACAAACTGACACCCACACTGACAACCTGACACTCACACACTGACAAACTGACACTCACACTGACAACCTGACACACTCACACTGACAACTGACACACTCATACACTGACAAACTGACACTCACACACTGACAAATTGACACACTCACACTGACAAACTGACACTCACACACTGACAAACTGACAAACACACACTGAGAAACTGACACGCACACACTCACACACTGACAAACTGACAAACACACACTGACAAACTGACACTCACACACTGACAAACTGACACACACACACTGACAAACTGACACTCACACACTGACAAACTGACACTCACACACTGACAAACTGACAAACGCACACTGACAAACACACACTGACAAACTGACAAACTGACACTCACACACTGACAAACTGACAAACACACATTGACAAACTGACAATCACACACTGACAAACTGACAAACACACACTGACACACACTCACACACTGACACACACTCACACACTGACAAACTGACACTCACACACTGACAAACTGACACACACACACTGACAAACTGACACTCACACACTGACAAACTGACAAACACACACTGACAAACTGACACTCACACACTGACAAACTGACAAACACACACTGACACACACTCACACACTGACAAACTGACACTCACACACTGACACACACTCACACACTGACAAACTGACAAACACACACTGACAAACTGACAAACACACACTGACAAACTGACAATCACACACTGACAACCTGACACACTCACACTGACAAACTGACACTCACACATTGACAAACTGACACACACTGACACACACTCACACACTGACAAACTGACACTCACACACTGACAAACTGACACACACACTGACACACACTCACACACTGACAAACTGACACTCACACACTGACAAACTGACACTCACACACTGACAAACTGACACTCAGACACTGACAAACTGACACTCACACACTGACAAACTGACACTCAGACACTGACAAACTGACACTCACACACTGACAAACTGACAAACACACACTGACAAACTGACACTCACACACTGACAAACTGACACTCACATACTGACAAATTGAAAATTGACAAACACACACTGACAATCTGACACTCACACACTGACAAACTGACACTCACACACTGACACACACTCACACACTGACAAACAGACACTGACACACTGACAAACAGACACTGCCACACTGACAAACTGACACTCACACACTGACACTCACACACTGACAAACTGACACTCACAAACTGACAAACACACACTGACAAACTGACACTCACACACTGACAAACTGACACTCACATACTGACAAATTGAAAATTGACAAACACACACTGACAAACTGATACTCACACACTGACAAATTGACATACACGCTGACAAACTGACAAACACACACTGACAAACTGACACTCACACACTGACAAACTGACACTCACACACTGACAAACTGACACTCACACACTGACACACACTCACACACTGACAAACTGACACTCACACACTGACAAACTGACACTCACACACTGACAAACTGACACTCACACACTGACACTCACACACTGACAAACTGACACTCACACACTGACGAACTGACACTCACACACTGACAAACTGACACTCACACACTGACATACTGACACTCACAAACTGACAAACACACACTGACAAACTGACACTCACACACTGACACACACTCACACACTGACAAACTGACACTCACACAGACAACCTGACACACTCACACTGACAAACTGACACTCACACACTGACAAACTGACACTCACACACTGAAAAACTGACACTCACACACTGACAAACTGTCACTCACACACTGACAAACTGACAAACACACACTGACAAACTGACTCTCACACACTGACAAACTGGCACTCACACACTGACAAACTGACACTCACACACTGACACACACTCACACACTGACAAACTGACACTCACACACTGACAAACTGACACACACTCACACACTGACAAACTGACACTCACACACTGACAAACTGACACTCACACAATGACAAATTGTCACACTCACACTGACAAACTGACACTCACACACTGACAAATTGACACTCACACACTGACAAACTGACACTCACACACTGACAAACTGACAAACACACACTGACAAACTGACACTCACACACTGACACTCACACACTGACAAACTGACACTCACAAACTGACAAACACACACTGACAAACTAACACTCACACACTGACAAACTGACACTCACATACTGACAAATTGAAAATTGACAAACACACACTGACAAACTGATACTCACACACTGACAAATTGACATACACGCTGACAAACTGACAAACACACACTGACAAACTGACACTCACACACTGACAAACTGACACTCACACACTGACAAACTGACACTCACACACTGACACACACTCACACACTGACAAACTGACACTCACACACTGACAAACTGACACTCACACACTGACAAACTGACACTCACACACTGACACTCACACACTGACAAACTGACACTCACACACTGACGAACTGACACTCACACACTGACAAACTGACACTCACACACTGACAAACTGATACTCAAACACTGACACACTCACCCACTGACAAACTGACACACTCACACTGACAAACACTCACACACTGACAAATTGACACACTCACACTGACAAACTGTCACTCACACACTGACAAACTGACACTCACACACTGACAAACTGACACTCACACACTGACAAACTGACACCCACACTGACAACCTGACACTCACACACTGACAAACTGACACTCACACTGACAACCTGACACACTCACACTGACAAACTGACACACTCATACACTGACAAACTGACACTCACACACTGACAAATTGACAGACTCACACTGACAAACTGACACTCACACACTGACAAACTGACAAACACACACTGAGAAACTGACACGCACACACTCACACACTGACAAACTGACAAACACACACTGACAAACTGACACTCACACACTGACAAACTGACACACACACACTGACAAACTGACACTCACACACTGACAAACTGACACTCACACACTGACAAACTGACAAACGCACACTGACAAACACACACTGACAAACTGACAAACTGACACTCACACACTGACAAACTGACAAACACACATTGACAAACTGACAATCACACACTGACAAACTGACAAACACACACTGACACACACTCACACACTGACACACACTCACACACTGACAAACTGACACTCACACACTGACAAACTGACACACACACACTGACAAACTGACACTCACACACTGACAAACTGACAAACACACACTGACAAACTGACACTCACACACTGACAAACTGACAAACACACACTGACACACACTCACACACTGACAAACTGACACTCACACACTGACACACACTCACACACTGACAAACTGACAAACACACACTGACAAACTGACAAACACACACTGACAAACTGACAAACACACACTGACAAACTGACAATCACACACTGACAAACTGACAAACACACACTGACAACCTGACACACTCACACTGACAAACTGACACTCACACATTGACAAACTGACACACACTGACACACACTCACACACTGACAAACTGACACTCACACACTGACAAACTGACACACACACTGACACACACTCACACACTGACAAACTGACACTCACACACTGACAAACTGACACTCACACACTTACAAATTGACACACTCACACTGACAAACTGACACTCACACACTGACAAACTGACACTCAGACACTGACAAACTGACACTCACACACTGACAAACTGACACTCAGACACTGACAAACTGACACTCACACACTGACAAACTGACAAACACACACTGACAAACTGACACTCACACACTGACAAACTGACACTCACATACTGACAAATTGAAAATTGACAAACACACACTGACAAACTGACAAACACACACTGACAAACTGACACTCACACACTGACACACACTCACACACTGACAAACAGACACTGACACACTGACAAACAGACACTGCCACACTGACAAACTGACACTCACACACTGACACTCACACACTGACAAACTGACACTCACACACTGACGAACTGACACTCACACACTGACAAACTGACACTCACACACTGACAAACTGACACTCACACACTGACACACTCACACACTGACAAACTGACACTCACACACTGACACACTCACACACTGACCAACTGACAAACACACACTGACAAACTGACACGCACACTGCCAAACTGACACTCACACACTGACAAACTGACACTCACACACTGACATACTGACACTCACAAACTGACAAACACACACTGACAAACTGACACTCACACACTGACACACACTCACACACTGACAAACTGACACTCACACAGACAACCTGACACACTCACACTGACAAACTGACACTCACACACTGACAAACTGTCACTCACACACTGACAAACTGACAAACACACACTGACAAACTGACTCTCACACACTGACAAACTGACACTCACACACTGACAAACTGACACTCACACACTGACAAACTGACAAACTGACACTCACCCGCTGACAAACTGACACACTCACACTGACAAACACTCACACACTGACAAATTGACACACTCACACTGACAAACTGACACTCACACACTGACAAACTGACACTCACACACTGACAAACTGACACCCACACTGACAACCTGACACTCACACACTGACAAACTGACACTCACACTGACAACCTGACACACTCACACTGACAAACTGACAAACTGACACTCACCCACTGACAAACTGACACACTCACACTGACAAACACTCACACACTGACAAATTGACACACTCACACTGACAAACTGTCACTCACACACTGACAAACTGACACTCACACACTGACAAACTGACACTCACACACTGACAAACTGACACCCACACTGACAACCTGACACTCAGACACTGACAAACTGACACTCACACTGACAACCTGACACACTCACACTGACAAACTGACACACTCAAACACTGACAAACTGACACTCACACACTGACAAATTGACACACTCACACTGACAAACTGACACTCACACACTGACAAACTGACAAACACACACTGAGAAACTGACACGCACACACTCACACACTGACAAACTGACAAACACACACTGACAAACTGACACTCACACACTGACAAACTGACACACACACACTGACAAACTGACACTCACACACTGACAAACTGACACTCACACACTCACACACTGACAAACTGACAAACGCACACTGACAAACACACACTGACAAACTGACACTCACACACTGACAAACTGACAAACACACATTGACAAACTGACAATCACACACTGACAAACTGACAAACACACACTGACACACACTCACACACTGACACACACTCACACACTGACAAACTGACACACACACACTGACAAACTGACACTCACACACTGACAAACTGACAAACACACACTGACAAACTGACACTCACACACTGACAAACTGACAAACACACACTGACAAACTGACACTCACACACTGACACACACTCACACACTGACAAACTGACAAACACACTCTGACAAACTGACAAACACACACTGACAAACTGACAATCACACACTGACAAACTGACAAACACACACTGACAACCTGACACACTCACACTGACAAACTGACACTCACACATTGACAAACTGACACTCACACACTGAAAAACTGACTCTCACACACTGACAAACTGACACTCACACACTGACAAACTGACAAACACACACTGACAAACTGACACTCACACACTGACAAACTGACAAACACACACTGACACACACTCACACACTGACAAACTGACACTCACACACTGACACACACTCACACACTGACAAAATGACAAACACACACTGACAAACTGACAAACACACACTGACAAACTGACAATCACACACTGACAAACTGACAAACACACACTGACAACCTGACACACTCACACTGACAAACTGACACTCACACATTGACAAACTGACACACACTGACACACACTCACACACTGACAAACTGACACTCACACACTGACAAACTGACACACACACTGACACACACTCACACACTGACAAACTGACACTCACACACTGACAAACTGACACTCACACACTTACAAATTGACACACTCACACTGACAAACTGACACTCACACACTGACAAACTGACACTCAGACACTGACAAACTGACACTCACACACTGACAAACTGACACTCAGACACTGACAAACTGACACTCACACACTGACAAACTGACAAACACACACTGACAAACTGACACTCACACACTGACAAACTGACACTCACATACTGACAAATTGAAAATTGACAAACACACACTGACAAACTGATACTCACACACTGACAAATTGACATACACGCTGACAAACTGACAAACACACACTGACAAACTGACACTCACACACTGACACACACTCACACACTGACAAACAGACACTGACACACTGACAAACAGACACTGCCACACTGACAAACTGACACTCACACACTGACACTCACACACTGACAAACTGACACTCACACACTGACGAACTGACACTCACACACTGACAAACTGACACTCACACACTGACAAACTGACACTCACACACTGACACACTCACACACTGACAAACTGACACTCACACACTGACACACTCACACACTGACCAACTGACAAACACACACTGACAAACTGACACGCACACTGCCAAACTGACACTCACACACTGACAAACTGACACTCACACACTGACATACTGACACTCACAAACTGACAAACACACACTGACAAACTGACACTCACACACTGACACACACTCACACACTGACAAACTGACACTCACACAGACAACCTGACACACTCACACTGACAAACTGACACTCACACACTGACAAACTGTCACTCACACACTGACAAACTGACAAACACACACTGACAAACTGACTCTCACACACTGACAAACTGACACTCACACACTGACAAACTGACACTCACACACTGACAAACTGACAAACTGACACTCACCCACTGACAAACTGACACACTCACACTGACAAACACTCACACACTGACAAATTGACACACTCACACTGACAAACTGACACTCACACACTGACAAACTGACACTCACCCACTGACAAACTGACACACTCACACTGACAAACACTCACACACTGACAAATTGACACACTCACACTGACAAACTGACACTCACACACTGACAACCTGACACACTCACACTGACAAACTGACAAACTGACACTCACCCACTGACAAACTGACACACTCACACTGACAAACACTCACACACTGACAAATTGACACACTCACACTGACAAACTGTCACTCACACACTGACAAACTGACACTCACACACTGACAAACTGACACCCACACTGACAACCTGACACTCACACACTGACAAACTGACACTCACACTGACAACCTGACACACTCACACTGACAAACTGACACACTCAAACACTGACAAACTGACACTCACACACTGACAAATTGACACACTCACACTGACAAACTGACACTCACACACTGACACACACTCACACACTGACAAACTGACACTCACACACTGACAAACTGACACTCACACACTGACACTCACACACTGACAAACTGACACTCACACACTGACGAACTGACACTCACACACTGACAAACTGACACTCACACACTGACAAACTGATACTCAAACACTGACACACTCACACACTGACAAACTGACACTCACACACTGACACACTCACACACTGACAAACTGACAAACACACACTGACAAACTGACGCTCACACACTGACAAACTGACACTCACACACTGACAAACTGACAAACTGACACTCACACACTGACAAACTGACACTCACACTCTGACAAACTGACACCCACACTGACAACCTGACACTCACACACTGACAAACTGACACTCACACTGACAACCTGACACACTCACACTGACAAACTGACACACTCATACACTGACAAACTGACACTCACACACTGACAAATTGACACACTCACACTGACAAACTGACACTCACACACTGACAAACTGACAAACACACACTGAGAAACTGACACGCACACACTCACACACTGACAAACTGACAAACACACACTGACAAACTGACACTCACACACTGACAAACTGACACACACACACTGACAAACTGACACTCACACACTGACAAACTGACACTCACACACTGACAAACTGACAAACGCACACTGACAAACACACACTGACAAACTGACAAACTGACACTCACACACTGACAAACTGACAAACACACATTGACAAACTGACAATCACACACTGACAAACTGACAAACACACACTGACACACACTCACACACTGACACACACTCACACACTGACAAACTGACACACACACACTGACAAACTGACACTCACACACTGACAAACTGACAAACACACACTGACAAACTGACACTCACACACTGACAAACTGACAAACACACACTGACACACACTCACACACTGACAAACTGACACTCACACACTGACACACACTCACACACTGACAAACTGACAAACACACACTGACAAACTGACAAACACACACTGACAAACTGACAATCACACACTGACAACCTGACACACTCACACTGACAAACTGACACTCACACATTGACAAACTGACACACACTGACACACACTCACACACTGACAAACTGACACTCACACACTGACAAACTGACACACACACTGACACACACTCACACACTGACAAACTGACACTCACACACTGACAAACTGACACTCACACACTGACAAACTGACACTCAGACACTGACAAACTGACACTCACACACTGACAAACTGACACTCAGACACTGACAAACTGACACTCACACACTGACAAACTGACAAACACACACTGACAAACTGACACTCACACACTGACAAACTGACACTCACATACTGACAAATTGAAAATTGACAAACACACACTGACAATCTGACACTCACACACTGACAAACTGACACTCACACACTGACACACACTCACACACTGACAAACAGACACTGACACACTGACAAACAGACACTGCCACACTGACAAACTGACACTCACACACTGACACTCACACACTGACAAACTGACACTCACAAACTGACAAACACACACTGACAAACTGACACTCACACACTGACAAACTGACACTCACATACTGACAAATTGAAAATTGACAAACACACACTGACAAACTGATACTCACACACTGACAAATTGACATACACGCTGACAAACTGACAAACACACACTGACAAACTGACACTCACACACTGACAAACTGACACTCACACACTGACAAACTGACACTCACACACTGACACACACTCACACACTGACAAACTGACACTCACACACTGACAAACTGACACTCACACACTGACAAACTGACACTCACACACTGACACTCACACACTGACAAACTGACACTCACACACTGACGAACTGACACTCACACACTGACAAACTGACACTCACACACTGACATACTGACACTCACAAACTGACAAACACACACTGACAAACTGACACTCACACACTGACACACACTCACACACTGACAAACTGACACTCACACAGACAACCTGACACACTCACACTGACAAACTGACACTCACACACTGACAAACTGACACTCACACACTGAAAAACTGACACTCACACACTGACAAACTGTCACTCACACACTGACAAACTGACAAACACACACTGACAAACTGACTCTCACACACTGACAAACTGGCACTCACACACTGACAAACTGACACTCACACACTGACACACACTCACACACTGACAAACTGACACTCACACACTGACAAACTGACACACACTCACACACTGACAAACTGACACTCACACACTGACAAACTGACACTCACACAATGACAAATTGTCACACTCACACTGACAAACTGACACTCACACACTGACAAATTGACACTCACACACTGACAAACTGACACTCACACACTGACAAACTGACAAACACACACTGACAAACTGACACTCACACACTGACACTCACACACTGACAAACTGACACTCACAAACTGACAAACACACACTGACAAACTAACACTCACACACTGACAAACTGACACTCACATACTGACAAATTGAAAATTGACAAACACACACTGACAAACTGATACTCACACACTGACAAATTGACATACACGCTGACAAACTGACAAACACACACTGACAAACTGACACTCACACACTGACAAACTGACACTCACACACTGACAAACTGACACTCACACACTGACACACACTCACACACTGACAAACTGACACTCACACACTGACAAACTGACACTCACACACTGACAAACTGACACTCACACACTGACACTCACACACTGACAAACTGACACTCACACACTGACGAACTGACACTCACACACTGACAAACTGACACTCACACACTGACAAACTGATACTCAAACACTGACACACTCACACACTGACAAACTGACACTCACACACTGACACACTCACACACTGACAAACTGACAAACACACACTGACAAACTGACACTCACACACTGACAAACTGACACTCACACACTGACAAACTGACAAACTGACACTCACCCACTGACAAACTGACACACTCACACTGACAAACACTCACACACTGACAAATTGACACACTCACACTGACAAACTGTCACTCACACACTGACAAACTGACACTCACACACTGACAAACTGACACTCACACACTGACAAACTGACACCCACACTGACAACCTGACACTCACACACTGACAAACTGACACTCACACTGACAACCTGACACACTCACACTGACAAACTGACACACTCATACACTGACAAACTGACACTCACACACTGACAAATTGACAGACTCACACTGACAAACTGACACTCACACACTGACAAACTGACAAACACACACTGAGAAACTGACACGCACACACTCACACACTGACAAACTGACAAACACACACTGACAAACTGACACTCACACACTGACAAACTGACACACACACACTGACAAACTGACACTCACACACTGACAAACTGACACTCACACACTGACAAACTGACAAACGCACACTGACAAACACACACTGACAAACTGACAAACTGACACTCACACACTGACAAACTGACAAACACACATTGACAAACTGACAATCACACACTGACAAACTGACAAACACACACTGACACACACTCACACACTGACACACACTCACACACTGACAAACTGACACTCACACACTGACAAACTGACACACACACACTGACAAACTGACACTCACACACTGACAAACTGACAAACACACACTGACAAACTGACACTCACACACTGACAAACTGACAAACACACACTGACACACACTCACACACTGACAAACTGACACTCACACACTGACACACACTCACACACTGACAAACTGACAAACACACACTGACAAACTGACAAACACACACTGACAAACTGACAAACACACACTGACAAACTGACAATCACACACTGACAAACTGACAAACACACACTGACAACCTGACACACTCACACTGACAAACTGACACTCACACATTGACAAACTGACACACACTGACACACACTCACACACTGACAAACTGACACTCACACACTGACAAACTGACACACACACTGACACACACTCACACACTGACAAACTGACACTCACACACTGACAAACTGACACTCACACACTTACAAATTGACACACTCACACTGACAAACTGACACTCACACACTGACAAACTGACACTCAGACACTGACAAACTGACACTCACACACTGACAAACTGACACTCAGACACTGACAAACTGACACTCACACACTGACAAACTGACAAACACACACTGACAAACTGACACTCACACACTGACAAACTGACACTCACATACTGACAAATTGAAAATTGACAAACACACACTGACAAACTGACAAACACACACTGACAAACTGACACTCACACACTGACACACACTCACACACTGACAAACAGACACTGACACACTGACAAACAGACACTGCCACACTGACAAACTGACACTCACACACTGACACTCACACACTGACAAACTGACACTCACACACTGACGAACTGACACTCACACACTGACAAACTGACACTCACACACTGACAAACTGACACTCACACACTGACACACTCACACACTGACAAACTGACACTCACACACTGACACACTCACACACTGACCAACTGACAAACACACACTGACAAACTGACACGCACACTGCCAAACTGACACTCACACACTGACAAACTGACACTCACACACTGACATACTGACACTCACAAACTGACAAACACACACTGACAAACTGACACTCACACACTGACACACACTCACACACTGACAAACTGACACTCACACAGACAACCTGACACACTCACACTGACAAACTGACACTCACACACTGACAAACTGTCACTCACACACTGACAAACTGACAAACACACACTGACAAACTGACTCTCACACACTGACAAACTGACACTCACACACTGACAAACTGACACTCACACACTGACAAACTGACAAACTGACACTCACCCGCTGACAAACTGACACACTCACACTGACAAACACTCACACACTGACAAATTGACACACTCACACTGACAAACTGACACTCACACACTGACAAACTGACACTCACACACTGACAAACTGACACCCACACTGACAACCTGACACTCACACACTGACAAACTGACACTCACACTGACAACCTGACACACTCACACTGACAAACTGACAAACTGACACTCACCCACTGACAAACTGACACACTCACACTGACAAACACTCACACACTGACAAATTGACACACTCACACTGACAAACTGTCACTCACACACTGACAAACTGACACTCACACACTGACAAACTGACACTCACACACTGACAAACTGACACCCACACTGACAACCTGACACTCAGACACTGACAAACTGACACTCACACTGACAACCTGACACACTCACACTGACAAACTGACACACTCAAACACTGACAAACTGACACTCACACACTGACAAATTGACACACTCACACTGACAAACTGACACTCACACACTGACAAACTGACAAACACACACTGAGAAACTGACACGCACACACTCACACACTGACAAACTGACAAACACACACTGACAAACTGACACTCACACACTGACAAACTGACACACACACACTGACAAACTGACACTCACACACTGACAAACTGACACTCACACACTCACACACTGACAAACTGACAAACGCACACTGACAAACACACACTGACAAACTGACACTCACACACTGACAAACTGACAAACACACATTGACAAACTGACAATCACACACTGACAAACTGACAAACACACACTGACACACACTCACACACTGACACACACTCACACACTGACAAACTGACACACACACACTGACAAACTGACACTCACACACTGACAAACTGACAAACACACACTGACAAACTGACACTCACACACTGACAAACTGACAAACACACACTGACAAACTGACACTCACACACTGACACACACTCACACACTGACAAACTGACAAACACACTCTGACAAACTGACAAACACACACTGACAAACTGACAATCACACACTGACAAACTGACAAACACACACTGACAACCTGACACACTCACACTGACAAACTGACACTCACACATTGACAAACTGACACTCACACACTGAAAAACTGACTCTCACACACTGACAAACTGACACTCACAAACTGACAAACTGACACTCACACACTGACAAACTGACGCACACTGACACACACTCACACACTGACAAACTGACACTCACACACTGACAAACTGACACACACACTGACACACACTCACACACTGACAAACTGACACTCACACACTGACAAACTGACACTCACACACTGACAAATTGACACACTCACACTGACAAACTGACACTCACACACTGACAAACTGACACTCAGACACTGACAAACTGACACTCACACACTGACAAACTGACACTCAGACACTGACAAACTGTCACTCACACACTGACAAACTGACAAACACACACTGACAAACTGACACTCACACACTGACAAACTGACACTCACATACTGACAAATTGAAAATTGACAAACACACACTGACAAACTGATACTCACACACTGACAAACTGACATACACGCTGACAAACTGACAAACACACACTGACAAACTGACACTCACACACTGACACACACTCACACACTGACAAACAGACACTGACACACTGACAAACAGACACTGACACACTGACAAACTGACACTCACACCCTGTTACTCACACACTGACAAACTGACACTCACACACTGACGAACTGACACTCACACACTGACAAACTGACACTCACACACTGACAAACTGACACTCACACACTGACACACTCACACACTGACAAACTGACAAACACACACTGACAAACTGACACGCACACTGCCAAACTGACACTCACACACTGACAAACTGACACTCACACACTGACATACTGACACTCACAAACTGACAAACACACACTGACAAACTGACACTCACACACTGACACACACTCACACACTGACAAACTGACACTCACACAGACAACCTGACACACTCACACTGACAAACTGACACTCACACACTGACAAACTGACACTCACACACTGAAAAACTGACACTCACACACTGACAAACTGTCACTCACACACTGACAAACTGACAAACACACACTGACAAACTGACTCTCACACACTGACAAACTGACACTCACACACTGACAAACTGACACTCACACACTGACACACACTCACACACTGACAAACTGACACTCACACACTGACAAACTGACACACACTCACACACTGACAAACTGACACTCACACACTGACAAACTGACACTCACACACTGACAAACTGACACTCACACACTGACAAACTGACAAACACACACTGACAAACTGACACTCACACACTGACACTCACACACTGACAAACTGACACTCACAAACTGACAAACACACACTGACAAACTGACACTCACACACTGACAAACTGACACTCACATACTGACAAATTGAAAATTGACAAACACACACTGACAAACTGATACTCACACACTGACAAATTGACATACACGCTGACAAACTGACAAACACACACTGACAAACTGACACTCACACACTGACAAACTGACACTCACACACTGACACACACTCACACACTGACAAACTGACACTCACACACTGACAAACTGACACTCACACACTGACAAACTGACACTCACACACTGACACTCACACACTGACAAACTGACACTCACACACTGACGAACTGACACTCACACACTGACAAACTGACACTCACACACTGACAAACTGATACTCAAACACTGACACACTCACACACTGACAAACTGACACTCACACACTGACACACTCACACACTGACAAACTGACAAACACACACTGACAAACTGACACTCACACACTGACAAACTGACACTCACACACTGACAAACTGACACTCACACACTGACAAACTGACAAACTGACACTCACCCACTGACAAACTGACACACTCACACTGACAAACACTCACACACTGACAAATTGACACACTCACACTGACAAACTGTCACTCACACACTGACAAACTGACACTCACACACTGACAAACTGACACTCACACACTGACAAACTGACACCCACACTGACAACCTGACACTCACACACTGACAAACTGACACTCACACTGACAACCTGACACACTCACACTGACAAACTGACACACTCATAGACTGACAAACTGACACTCACACACTGACAAACTGACACACTCACACTGACAAACTGACACTCACACACTGACAAACTGACAAACACACACTGAGAAACTGACACGCACACACTCACACACTGACAAACTGACAAACACACACTGACAAACTGACACTCACACACTGACAAACTGACACACACACTGACAAACTGACACTCACACACTGACAAACTGACACTCACACACTGACAAACTGACAAACGCACACTGACAAACACACACTGACAAACTGACACTCACACACTGACAAACTGACAAACACACATTGACAAACTGACAATCACACACTGACAAACTGACAAACACACACTGACACACACTCACACACTCACACACTGACAAACTGACACTCACACACTGACAAACTGACACACACACACTGACAAACTGACACTCACACACTGACAAACTGACAAACACACACTGACAAACTGACACTCACACACTGAAAAACTGACAAACACACACTGACACACACTCACACACTGACAAACTGACACTCACACACTGACACACACTCACACACTGACAAACTGACAAACACACACTGACAAACTGACAAACACACACTGACAAACTGACAAACACACACAGACAAACTGACAGTCACACACTGAACCACATACACACGCAGACAAACTGACACGCACTGACAAACTGAAACACACACACACACACAGACAAACACACACTGACAAACTGAGACACACACACTGACAACCTGACACTCACACACTGTCAAACTGACACTCACACACTGACAAACACACACTGACAAACTGACAAACACACACTGAAAAACTGACACTCACACACTGACAAACTGTCACTCACACACTGACAAACTGACACTCACACACTGACAAACTGACACTCACACACTGACAAACTGACACTCACACACTGACACACACTCACACACTGACAAACTGACACTCACACACTGACAAACTGACACACACACTGACACACACTCACACACTGACAAACTGACAAACACACACTGACACACTGACAAACTGACACTCACACACGGGCACTCACACACTAACAAACTGACACTCACACACTGACGAACTGACACTCACACACTGACAAACAGACACTCAAACACTGACACACTCACACACTGACAAACTGACACTCTCACACTGACAAACACACTCACACACTGACAAATTGACAAACACACACTGACAAACTGACTCTCACACACTGACAAACTGACACTCACACACTGACAAACTGACACCCACACTGACAACCTGACACTCACACACTGACAAACTGACACTCACACTGACAACCTGACACACTCACGCTGACAAACTGACACACTCATACACTGACAAACTGACACTCACACTGACAAATTGACACACTCACACTGACAAACTGACACTCACACACTGACAAACTGACAAACGCACACTGACAAACTGACACACACACACTGACAAACTGACACTCACACACTGACAAACTGACACTCACACACTGACAAACTGACAAACGCACACTGACAAACTGACAAACACACACTGACACACTGATAAACTGACAAACTGACACTCACACACTGACAAACTGACAAACACACATTGACAAACTGACACTCACACACTGACAAACTGACAAACACACACTGACACACCCTCACACACTGACACACTCACACACTGACAAACTGACACACACACACTGACAAACTGACCCTCACACACTGACAAACTGACACAAACGCTGACAAACTGACACTCACAAACACTGACAAACTGACAAACACACACTGACAAACTGACACTCACACACTGACAAACTGACAAACACACACTGACAAACTGACACTCACACACTGACAAACTGACAAACACACACTGACACACACTCACACACTGACAAACTGACACTCACACACTGACACACACTCACACACTGACAAACTGACACTCACACACTGACACACACTCACACACTGACAAACTGACACTCACACACTGACAAACTGACACACACACTCACACACACACACTGACAAACTGACACTCACACACTGACAAACTGACACTCACACACTGACAAATTGACACACTCACACTGACAAACTGACACTCACACACTGACAAACTGACACTCACACACTGACAAACTGACACTCACACACTGACAAATTGACACTCAGACACTGACAAACTGACACTCACACACTGACAAACTGACAAACACACACTGACAAACTGACACTCACACACTGACAAACTGACACTCACATACTGACAAATTGAAAATTGACAAACACACACTGACAAACTGATACTCACACACTGACAAACTGACATACACGCTGACAAACTGACAAACACACACTGACAAACTGACACTCACACACTGACAAACTGACACACACTGACACACACTCACACACTGACAAACAGACACTGACACACTGACAAACAGACACTGACACACTGACAATCTGACACTCACACACTGACACTCACACACTGACAAACTGACACTCACACACTGACGAACTGACACTCACACACTGACAAACTGACACTCACACACTGACAAACTGACACTCACACACTGACACACTCACACACTGACAAACTGACACTCACGCACTGACACACTCACACACTGACAAACTGACACTCACACACTGACAAACTGCAAACACACACTGACAAACTGACACTCACACACTGACAAACTGACACTCACACACTGACAAACTGACACTCACACAGACAACCTGACACACTCACACTGACAAACTGACAGTCACACTCTGACAAACTGACACTCACACACTGAAAACTGACACTCACACACTGACGAACTGTCACTGACACACTGACAAACTGACAAACACACACTGACAAACTGACTCTCACACACTGACAAACTGACACTCACACACTGACAAACTGACACTCACACACTGACACACACTCACACACTGACAAACTGACACTCACACACTGACAAACTGACACTCATACACTGACAAACTGACACACACTCACACACTGACAAACTGACACTCACACACTGACAAACTGACACTCACACACTGACAAATTGACACACTCACACTGACAAACTGACACTCACACACTGACAAACTGACAAACACACACTGACAAACTGACAATCACACACTGACAAACTGACAAACACACACTGACAACCTGACACACTCACACTGACAAACTGACACTCACACACTGACAAACTGACACTCACACACTGAATAACTGACACTCACACACTGACAAACTCTCACTCACACACTGACAAACTGACAAACACACACTGACAAACTGACTCTCACACACTGACAAACTGACACTCACACACTGACAAACTGACACTCACACACTGACAAACTGACACTCAAACACTGACACACACTCACACACTGACAAACTGACACTCACACACTGACAATCTGACACACACACTGACACACACTCACACACTGACAAACTGACACTCACACACTGACAAACTGACACTGACACACTGACAAATTGACACACTCACACTGACAAACTGACACTCACACACTGACAAACTGACACTCACACACTGACAAACTGACACTCAGACACTGACAAACTGACACTCACACACTGACAAACTGACAAACACACACTGACAAACTGACACTCACACACTGACAAACTGACACTCACATACTGACAAATTGAAAATTGACGAACACACACTGACAAACTGATACTCACACACTGACAAACTGACATACACGCTGACAAACTGACAAACACACACTGACAAACTGACACTCACACACTGACAGACTGACACTCAGACACTGACAAACTGACACTCACACACTGACAAACTGACACCCACACTGACAACCTGACACTCACACACTGACAAACTGACACTCACACTGACAACCTGACACACTCACGCTGACAAACTGACACACTCATACACTGACAAACTGACACTCACACTGACAAATTGACACACTCACACTGACATACTGACACTCACACACTGACAAACTGACACACACACACTGACAAACTGACACTCACACACTGACAAACTGACACTCACACACTGACAAACTGACAAACGCACACTGACAAACTGACAAACACACACTGACACACTGATAAACTGACAAACTGACACTCACACACTGACAAACTGACAAACACACATTGACACACCCTCACACACTGACACACTCACACACTGACAAACTGACACTCACACACTGACAAACTGACACACACACACTGACAAACTGACCCTCACACACTGACAAACTGACACAAACGCTGACAAACTGACACTCACAAACACTGACAAACTGACAAACACACACTGACAAACTGACACTCACACACTGACAAACTGACAAACACACACTGACAAACTGACACTCACACACTGACAAACTGACAAACACACACTGACACACACTCACACACTGACAAACTGACACTCACACACTGACACACACTCACACACTGACAAACTGACACTCACACACTGACACACACTCACACACTGACAAACTGACACTCACACACTGACAAACTGACACACACACTCACACACACTCACACTGACAAACTGACACTCACACACTGACAAACTGACACTCACACACTGACAAATTGACACTCACACACTGACAAATTGACACACTCACACTGACAAACTGACACTCACACACTGACAAACTGACACTCACACACTGACAAACTGACACTCACACACTGACAAACTGACACTCAGACACTGACAAACTGACACTCACACACTGACAAACTGACAAACACACACTGACAAACTGACACTCACACACTGACAAACTGACACTCACATACTGACAAATTGAAAATTGACAAACACACACTGACAAACTGACATACACGCTGACAAACTGACAAACACACACTGACAAACTGACACACACTGACACACACTCACACACTGACAAACAGACACTGACACACTGACAAACAGACACTGACACACTGACAAACTGACACTCACACACTGACGAACTGACACTCACACACTGACAAACTGACACTCACACACTGACAAACTGACACTCACACACTGACAAACTGACACTCACACACTGACAAACTGACAATCACACACTGACAAACTGACAAACACACACTGACAACCTGACACACTCACACTGACAAACTGACACTCACACACTGACAAACTGACACTCACACACTGAAAAACTGACACTCACACACTGACAAACTGTCACTCACACACTGACAAACTGACAAACACACACTGACAAACTGACTCTCACACACTGACAAACTGACACTCACACACTGACAAACTGACACTCACACACTGACAAACTGACACTCAAACACTGACACACACTCACACACTGACAAACTGACACTCACACACTGACAATCTGACACACACACTGACACACACTCACACACTGACAAACTGACACTCACACACTGACAAACTGACACTGACACACTGACAAATTGACACACTCACACTGACAAACTGACACTCACACACTGACAAACTGACACTCACACACTGACAAACTGACACTCAGACACTGACAAACTGACACTCACACACTGACAAACTGACAAACACACACTGACAAACTGACACTCACACACTGACAAACTGACACTCACATACTGACAAATTGAAAATTGACGAACACACACTGACAAACTGATACTCACACACTGACAAACTGACATACACGCTGACAAACTGACAAACACACACTGACAAACTGACACTCACACACTGACAAACTGACACTCAGACACTGACAAACTGACACTCACACACTGACACCCACACTGACAACCTGACACTCACACACTGACAAACTGACACTCACACTGACAACCTGACACACTCACGCTGACAAACTGACACACTCATACACTGACAAACTGACACTCACACTGACAAATTGACACACTCACACTGACAAACTGACACTCACACACTGACAAACTGACACACACACACTGACAAACTGACACTCACACACTGACAAACTGACACTCACACACTGACAAACTGACAAACGCACACTGACAAACTGACAAACACACACTGACACACTGATAAACTGACAAACTGACACTCACACACTGACAAACTGACAAACACACATTGACACACCCTCACACACTGACACACTCACACACTGACAAACTGACACTCACACACTGACAAACTGACACACACACACTGACAAACTGACCCTCACACACTGACAAACTGACACAAACGCTGACAAACTGACACTCACAAACACTGACAAACTGACAAACACACACTGACAAACTGACACTCACACACTGACAAACTGACAAACACACACTGACAAACTGACACTCACACACTGACAAACTGACAAACACACACTGACACACACTCACACACTGACAAACTGACACTCACACACTGACACACACTCACACACTGACAAACTGACACTCACACACTGACACACACTCACACACTGACAAACTGACACTCACACACTGACAAACTGACACACACACTCACACACACTCACACTGACAAACTGACACTCACACACTGACAAACTGACACTCACACACTGACAAATTGACACTCACACACTGACAAATTGACACACTCACACTGACAAACTGACACTCACACACTGACAAACTGACACTCACACACTGACAAACTGACACTCACACACTGACAAACTGACACTCAGACACTGACAAACTGACACTCACACACTGACAAACTGACAAACACACACTGACAAACTGACACTCACACACTGACAAACTGACACTCACATACTGACAAATTGAAAATTGACAAACACACACTGACAAACTGACATACACGCTGACAAACTGACAAACACACACTGACAAACTGACACACACTGACACACACTCACACACTGACAAACAGACACTGACACACTGACAAACAGACACTGACACACTGACAAACTGACACTCACACACTGACGAACTGACACTCACACACTGACAAACTGACACTCACACACTGACAAACTGACACTCACACACTGACACACTCACACACTGACAAACTGACACTCACACACTGACACACTCACACACTGACAAACTGACAAACACACACTGACAAACTGACACGCACACTGCCAAACTGACACTCACACACTGACAAACTGACACTCACAAACTGACAAACACACACTGACAAACTGACACTCACACACTGACACACACTGACACACTGACAAACTGACACTCACACACTGACAAACTGCAAACACACACTGACAAACTGACACTCACACACTGACAAACTGACACTCACACACTGACAAACTGACATTCACACAGACAACCTGACACACTCACACTGACAAACTGACACTCACAGACTGACAAACTGACACTCACACACTGAAAACTGACACTCACACACTGACGAACTGTCACTGACACACTGACAAACTGACAAACACACACTGACAAACTGACTCTCACACACTGACAAACTGACACTCACACACTGACAAACTGACACTCACACACTGACACACACTCACACACTGACAAACTGACACTCACACACTGACAAACTGACACACACTCACACACTGACAAACTGACACTCACACACTGACAAACTGACACTCACACACTGACAAATTGACACACTCACACTGACAAACTGACACTCACACACTGACAAACTGACACTCACACACTGACAAACTGACACTCACACACTGACAAACTGACAAACACACACTGACAAACTGACAATCACACACTGACAAACTGACAAACACACACTGACAACCTGACACACTCACACTGACAAACTGACACTCACACACTGACAAACTGACACTCACACACTGAAAAACTGACACTCAAACACTGACAAACTGTCAATCACACACTGACAAACTGACAAACACACACTGACAAACTGACTCTCACACACTGACAAACTGACACTCACACACTGACAAACTGACACTCACACACTGACAAACTGACACTCACACACTGACACACACTCACACACTGACAAACTGACACTCACACACTGACAATCTGACACACACACTGATACACACTCACACACTGACAAACTGACACTCACACACTGACAAACTGACACTCACACACTGACAAATTGACACACTCACACTGACAAACTGACACTCACACACTGACAAACTGACACTCACACACTGACAAACTGACAAACACACACTGACAAACTGACACTCACACACTGACAAACTGACACTCACATACTGACAAATTGAAAATTGACGAACACACACTGACAAATTGATACTCACACACTGACAAACTGACATACACGCTGACAAACTGACAAACACACACTGACAAACTGACACTCACACACTGACAAACTGACACTCAGACACTGACAAACTGACACTCACACACTGACAAACTGACAAACACACACTGACAAAC
Organism: Scyliorhinus torazame; assembly: GCF_047496885.1. NCBI lineage: Eukaryota > Metazoa > Chordata > Chondrichthyes > Carcharhiniformes > Scyliorhinidae > Scyliorhinus > Scyliorhinus torazame. Next base: position 5,457,812 of record NC_092728.1, read on the forward strand.
TGACACTCACACACTGACAAACTGACACTCACATACTGACAAATTGAAAATTGACAAACACACACTGACAAACTGATACTCACACACTGACAAACTGACATACACGCTGACAAACTGACAAACACACGCTGACAAACTGACACTCATACACTGACAAACTGACACTCACACACTGACACACACTCACACACTGACAAACAGACACTGACACACTGACAAACTGACACACACACTGACACTCACACACTGACAAACTGACACTCACACACTGACAAACTGACACTCACAAACTGACAAACACACACTGACAAACTGACACTCACACACTGACACACACTGACACACTGACAAACTGACACTCACACACTGACAAACTGCAAACACACACTGACAAACTGACACTCACACACTGACAAACTGACACTCACACACTGACAAACTGACACTCACACAGACAACCTGACACACTCACACTGACAAACTGACAGTCACACACTGACAAACTGACACTCACACACTGAAAACTGACACTCACACACTGACGAACTGTCACTGACACACTGACAAACTGACAAACACACACTGACAAACTGACTCTCACACACTGACAAACTGACACTCACACACTGACAAACTGACACACACTCACACACTGACAAACTGACACTCACACACTGACAAACTGACACACACTCACACACTGACAAACTGACACTCACACACTGACAAACTGACACTCACACACTGACAAATTGACACACTCACACTGACAAACTGACACTCACACACTGACAAACTGACACTCACACACTGACAAACTGACACTCACACACTGACAAACACACACTGACAAACTGACAATCACACACTGACAAACTGACAAACACACACTGACAACCTGACACACTCACACTGACAAACTGACACTCACACACTGACAAACTGACACTCACACACTGAAAAACTGACACTCACACACTGACAAACTGTCACTCACACACTGACAAACTGACAAACACACACTGACAAACTGACTCTCACACACTGACAAACTGACACTCACACACTGACAAACTGACACTCACACACTGACAAACTGACACTCACACACTGACACACACTCACACACTGACAAACTGACAGTCACACACTGACAATCTGACACACACACTGATACACACTCACACACTGACAAACTGACACTCACACACTGACAAACTGACACTCACACACTGACAAATTGACACACTCACACTGACAAACTGACACTCACACACTGACAAACTGACACTCACACACTGACAAACTGACACTCACACACTGACAAACTGACAAACACACACTGACAAACTGACACTCACACACTGACAAACTGACACTCACATACTGACAAATTGAAAATTGACGAACACACACTGACAAATTGATACTCACACACTGACAAACTGACATACACGCTGACAAACTGACAAACACACACTGACAAACTGACACTCACACACTGACAAACTGACACTCAGACACTGACAAACTGACACTCACACACTGACAAACTGACAAACACACACTGACAAACTGACACTCACACACTGACAAACTGACACTCACATACTGACAAATTGAAAATTGACAAACACACACTGACAAACTGATACTCACACACTGACAAACTGACATACACGCTGACAAACTGACAAACACACACTGACAAACTGACACTCATACACTGACAAACTGACACTCACACACTGACACACACTCACACACTGACAAACAGACACTGACACACTGACAAACTGACACACACACTGACACTCACACACTGACAAACTGACACTCACACACTGACGAACTGACACTCACACACTGACAAACTGACACTCACACACTGACAAACTGACACTCACACACTGACACACTCACACACTGACAAACTGACACTCACACACTCACACACTGACAAACTGACAAACGCACACTGCCAAACTGACACTCACACACTGACAAACTGACACTCACACACTGACAAACTGACACTCACACACTGACAAACTGACACTCACAAACTGACAAACACACACTGACAAACTGACACTCACACACTGACACACACTCACACACTGACAAACTGACACTCACACACTGACAAACTGCAAACACACCCTGACAAACTGACACTCACACACTGACAAACTGACACTCACACACTGACAAACTGACACTCACACAGACAACCTGACACACTCACACTGACAAACTGACACTCACACACTGACAAACTGACACTCACACACTGAAAAACTGACACTCACACACTGACAAACTGTCACTCACACACTGACAAACTGACAAACACACACTGACAAACTGACTCTCACACACTGACAAACTGACACTCACACACTGACAAACTGACACTCACACACTGACACACACTCACACACTGACAAACTGACACTCACACACTGACAAACTGACACACACTCACACACTGACAAACTGACACTCACACACTGACAAACTGACACTCACACACTGACAAATTGACACACTCACACTGACAAACTGACACTCACACACTGACAAACTGACACTCACACACTGACAAACTGACACTCACACACTGACAAACTGACAAACACACTGACAAACTGACAATCACACACTGACAAACTGACAAACACACACTGACAACCTGACACACTCACACTGACAAGCTGACACTCACACACTGACAAACTGACACTCACACACTGACAAACTGTCACTCACACACTGACAAACTGACAAACACACACTGACAAACTGACTCTCACACACTGACAAACTGACACTCACACACTGACAAACTGACACTCACACACTGACAAACTGACACACACTGACACACACTCACACACTGACAAACTGACACTCACACACTGACAAACTGACACACACACTGACACACACTCACACACTGACAAACTGACACTCACACACTGACAAATTGACACACTCACACTGACAAACTGACACACACACTGACAAACTGACACTCAGACACTGACAAACTGACACTCAGACACTGACAAACTGACACTCACACACTGACAAACTGACAAACACACACTGACAAACTGACACTCACACACTGACAAACTGACACTCACATACTGACAAATTGTAAATTGACAAACACACACTGACAAACTGATACTCACACACTGACAAACTGACATACACGCTGACAAACTGACAAACACACACTAACAAACTGACACTCACACACTGACAAACTGACACTCACACACTGACACACACTCACACACTGACAAACAGACACTGACACACTGACAAACAGACACTGACACACTGACAAACTGACACTCACACACTGACACTCACACACTGACAAACTGACACTCACACACTGACGAACTGACACTCACACACTGACAAACTGACACTCACACACTGACAAACTGACACTCACAGAGACAACCTGACACACTCACACTGACAAACTGACACTCACACACTGACAAACTGACACTCACACACTGAAAAACTGAAACTCACACACTGACGAACTGTCACTCACACACTGACAAACTGACAAACACACACTGACAAACTGACTCTCACACACTGACAAACTGACACTCACACACTGACAAACTGACACTCACACACTGACAAACTGACACTCACACACTGACAAACTGACAAACACACTGACAAACTGACACTCACACAGACAACCTGACACACTCACACTGACAAACTGACAGTCACACACTGACAAACTGACACTCACACACTGACAAACTGACACTCAGACACTGACAAACTGACACTCACACACTGACAAACTGACAAACACACACTGACAAACTGACACTCACACACTGACAAACTGACACTCACATACTGACAAATTGAAAATTGACAAACACACACTGACAAACTGATACTCACACACTGACAAACTGACATACACGCTGACAAACTGACAAACACACACTGACAAACTGACACTCATACACTGACAAACTGACACTCACACACTGACACACACTCACACACTGACAAACAGACACTGACACACTGACAAACTGACACACACACTGACACTCACACACTGACAAACTGACACTCACACACTGACGAACTGACACTCACACACTGACAAACTGACACTCACACACTGACAAACTGACACTCACACACTGACACACTCACACACTGACAAACTGACACTCACACACTGACACACTCACACACTGACAAACTGACACTCACACACTGACAAACTGACACTCACACACTGACAAACTGACACTCACACACTGACAAACTGACACTCACAAACTGACAAACACACACTGACAAACTGACACTCACACACTGACACACACTCACACACTTACAAACTGACACTCACACACTGACGAACTGCAAACACACCCTGAAAAACTGACACTCACACACTGACAAACTGACACTCACACACTGACAAACTGACACTCACACAGACAACCTGACACACTCACACTGACAAACTGACACTCACACACTGACAAACTGACACTCACACACTGAAAAACTGACACTCACACACTGACAAACTGTCACTCACACACTGACAAACTGACAAACACACACTGACAAACTGACTCTCACACACTGACAAACTGACACTCACACACTGACAAACTGACACTCACACACTGACACACACTCACACACTGACAAACTGACACTCACACACTGACAAACTGACACACACTCACACACTGACAAACTGACACTCACACACTGACAAACTGACACTCACACACTGACAAATTGACACACTCACACTGACAAACTGACACTCACACACTGACAAACTGACACTCACACACTGACAAACTGACACTCACACACTGACAAACTGACAAACACACTGACAAACTGACAATCACACACTGACAAACTGACAAACACACACTGACAACCTGACACACTCACACTGACAAGCTGACACTCACACACTGACAAACTGACACTCACACACTGAAAAACTGACACTCACACACTGACAAACTGTCACTCACACACTGACAAACTGACAAACACACACTGACAAACTGACTCTCACACACTGACAAACTGACACTCACACACTGACAAACTGACACTCACACACTGACAAACTGACACACACTGACACACACTCACACACTGACAAACTGACACTCACACACTGACAAACTGACACACACACTCACACACACTCACACACTGACAAACTGACACTCACACACTGACAAATTGACACACTCACACTGACAAACTGACACACACACTGACAAACTGACACTCAGACACTGACAAACTGACACTCAGACACTGACAAACTGACACTCACACACTGACAAACTGACAAACACACACTGACAAACTGACACTCACACACTGACAAACTGACACTGACATACTGACAAATTGTAAATTGACAAACACACACTGACAAACTGATACTCACACACTGACAAACTGACATACACGCTGACAAACTGACAAACACACACTAACAAACTGACACTCACACACTGACAAACTGACACTCACACACTGACACACACTCACACACTGACAAACAGACACTGACACACTGACAAACAGACACTGACACACTGACAAACTGACATTCACACACTGACACTCACACACTGACAAACTGACACTCACACACTGACGAACTGACACTCACACACTGACAAACTGACACTCACACACTGACAAACTGACACTCACACAGACAACCTGACACACTCACACTGACAAACTGACACTCACACACTGACAAACTGACACTCACACACTGAAAAACTGAAACTCACACACTGACGAACTGTCACTCACACACTGACAAACTGACAAACACACACTGACAAACTGACTCTCACACACTGACAAACTGACACTCACACACTGACAAACTGACACTCACACACTGACACACACTCACACACTGACAAACTGACACTCACACACTGACAAACTGACACACACTCACACACTGACAAACTGACACTCACACACTGACAAACTGACACTCACACACTGACAAATTGACACACTCACACTGACAAACTGACACTCACACACTGACAAACTGACACTCACACACTGACAAACTGACACTCACACACTGACAAACTGACAAACACACTGACAAACTGACAATCACACACTGACAAACTGACAAACACACACTGACAACCTGACACACTCACACTGACAAGCTGACACTCACACACTGACAAACTGACACTCACACACTGAAAAACTGACACTCACACACTGACAGACTGTCACTCACACACTGACAAACTGACAAACACACACTGACAAACTGACTCTCACACACTGACAAACTGACACTCACACACTGACAAACTGACACTCACACACTGACAAACTGACACACACTGACACACACTCACACACTGACAAACTGACACTCACACACTGACAAACTGACACACACACTGACACACACTCACACACTGACAAACTGACACTCACACACTGACAAATTGACACACTCACACTGACAAACTGACACACACACTGACAAACTGACACTCAGACACTGACAAACTGACACTCAGACACTGACAAACTGACACTCACACACTGACAAACTGACAAACACACACTGACAAACTGACACTCACACACTGACAAACTGACACTCACATACTGACAAATTGTAAATTGACAAACACACACTGACAAACTGATACTCACACACTGACAAACTGACATACACGCTGACAAACTGACAAACACACACTGACAAACTGACACTCACACACTGACAAACTGACACTCACACACTGACACACACTCACACACTGACAAACAGACACTGACACACTGACAAACAGACACTGACACACTGACAAACTGACACTCACACACTGACACTCACACACTGACAAACTGACACTCACACACTGACGAACTGACACTCACACACTGACAAACTGACACTCACACACTGACAAACTGACACTCACACACTGACACACTCACACACTGACAAACTGACACTCACACACTGACACACTCACACACTGACAAACTGACAAACACACACTGACAAACTGACACGCACACTGCCAAACTGACACTCACACACTGACAAACTGACACTCACACACTGACATACTGACACTCACAAACTGACAAACACACACTGACAAACTGACACTCACACACTGACACACACTCACACACTGACAAACTGACACTCACACAGACAACCTGACACACTCACACTGACAAACTGACACTCACACACTGAAAAACTGACACTCACACACTGACAAACTGTCACTCACACACTGACAAACTGACAAACACACACTGACAAACTGACTCTCACACTGACAAACTGACACTCACACACTGACAAACTGACACTCACACACTGACAAACTGACACTCACACACTGACACACACTCACACACTGACAAACTGACACTCACACACTGACAAACTGACACACACTCACACACTGACAAACTGACACTCACACACTGACAAACTGACACTCACACAATGAAAAATTGACACACTCACACTGACAAACTGACACTCACACACTGACAAACTGACACTCACACACTGACAAACTGACACTCACACACTGACAAACTGACAAACACACACTGACAAACTGACACTCACACACTGACACTCACACACTGACAAACTGACACTCACAAACTGACAAACTGACACTCACATACTGACAAATTGAAAATTGACAAACACTCACTGACAAACTGATACTCACACACTGACAAACTGACACTCACACACTGACAAACTGACACTCACACACTGACACACACTCACACACTGACAAACTGACACTCACACACTGACAAACTGACACTCACACACTGACACTCACACACTGACAAACTGACACTCACACACTGACGAACTGACACTCACACACTGACAATCTGACACTCACACACTGACAAACTGATACTCAAACACTGACACACTCACACACTGACAAACTGACACTCACACACTGACACACTCACACTCTGACAAACTGACAAACACACACTGACAAACTGACCCTCACACACTGACAAACTGACACTCACACACTGACAAACTGACAAACTGACACTCACCCACTGACAAACTGACACACTCACACTGACAAACACTCACACACTGACAAATTGACACACTCACACTGACAAACTGTCACTCACACACTGACAAACTGACACTCATACACTGACAAACTGACACTCACACACTGACAAACTGACACCCACACTGACAACCTGACAATCACACACTGACAAACTGACACTCACACTGACAACCTGACACACTCACACTGACAAACTGACACACTCATACACTGACAAACTGACACTCACACACTGACAAATTGACACACTCACACTGACAAACTGACACTCACACACTGACAAACTGACAAACACACACTGAGAAACTGACACACACACACTCACACACTGACAAACTGACAAACACACACTGACAAACTGACACTCACACACTGACAAACTGACACACACACACTGACAAACTGACACTCACACACTGACAAACTGACACTCACACACTGACAAACTGACAAACGCACACTGACAAACACACACTGACAAACTGACAAACTGACACACACACTGACAAACTGACAAACACACATTGACAAACTGATAATCACACACTGACAAACTGACAAACACACACTGACACACACTCACACACTGACACACACTCACACACTGACAAACTGACACTCACACACTGACAAACTGACACACACACACTGACAAACTGACACTCACACACTGACAAACTGACAAACACACACTGACAAACTGACACTCACACACTGACAAACTGACAAACACACACTGACACACACTCACACACTGATAAACTGACACTCACACACTGACACACACTCACACACTGACAAACTGACAAACACACACTGACAAACTGACAAACACACACTGACAAACTGACAATCACACACTGACAACCTGACACACTCACACTGACAAACTGACACTCACACATTGACAAACTGACACTCACACACTGAAAAACTGACACTCACACACTGACAAACTGTCACTCACACACTGACAAACTGACAAACACACACTGACAAACTGACTCTCACACACTGACAAACTGACACTCACACACTGACAAACTGACACTCACACACTGACAAACTGACACACACTGACACACACTCACACACTGACAAACTGACACTCACACACTGACAAACTGACACACACACTGACACACACTCACACACTGACAAACTGACACTCACACACTGACAAACTGACACTCACACACTGACAAATTGACACACTCACACTGACAAACTGACACTCACACACTGACAAACTGACACTCAGACACTGACAAACTGACACTCACACACTGACAAACTGACAAACACACACTGACAAACTGACCCTCACACACTGACAAACTGACACTCACATACTGACAAATTGAAAATTGACAAACACACACTGACAAACTGATACTCACACACTGACAAACTGACATACACGCTGACAAACTGACAAACACACACTGACAAACTGACACTCACACACTGACAAACTGACACTCACACACTGACACACACTCACACACTGACAAACAGACACTGACACACTGACAAACAGACACTGACACACTGACAAACTGACACTCACACACTGACACTCACACACTGACAAACTGACACTCACACACTGACGAACTGACACTCACACACTGACAAACTGACACTCACACACTGACAAACTGACACTCACACACTGACACACTCACACACTGACAAACTGACACTCACACACTGACACACTCACACACTGACAAACTGACAAACACACACTGACAAACTGACAAGCACACTGCCAAACTGACACTCACACACTGACAAACTGACACTCACACACTGACATACTGACACTCACAAACTGACAAACACACACTGACAAACTGACACTCACACACTGACACACACTCACACACTGACAAACTGACACTCACACAGACAACCTGACACACTCACACTGACAAACTGACACTCACACACTGACAAACTGACACTCACACACTGAAAAACTGACACTCACACACTGACAAACTGTCACTCACACACTGACAAACTGACAAACACACACTGACAATCTGACTCTCACACTGACAAACTGACACTCACACACTGACATACTGACACTCACAAACTGACAAACACACACTGACAAACTGACACTCACACACTGACACACACTCACACACTGACAAACTGACACTCACACACTGACAAACTGACACACACTCACACACTGACAAACTGACACTCACACACTGACAAACTGACACTCACACAATGACAAATTGACACACTCACACTGACAAACTGACACTCACACACTGACAAATTGACACACTCACACTGACAAACTGACACTCACACACTGACAAACTGACAAACACACACTGAGAAACTGACACGCACACACTCACACACTGACAAACTGACAAACACACACTGACAAACTGACACTCACACACTGACAAACTGACACACACACACTGACAAACTGACACTCACACACTGACAAACTGACACTCACACACTGACAAACTGACAAACGCACACTGACAAACACACACTGACAAACTGACAAACTGACACTCACACACTGACAAACTGACAAACACACATTGACAAACTGACAATCACACACTGACAAACTGACAAACACACACTGACACACACTCACACACTGACACACACTCACACACTGACAAACTGACACTCACACACTGACAAACTGACACACACACACTGACAAACTGACACACACACTGACAAACTGACAAACACACACTGACAAACTGACACTCACACACTGACAAACTGACAAACACACACTGACACACACTCACACACTGACAAACTGACACTCACACACTGACACACACTCACACACTGACAAACTGACAAACACACACTGACAAACTGACAATCACACACTGACAAACTGACAAACACACACTGACAACCTGACACACTCACACTGACAAACTGACACTCACACATTGACAAACTGACACTCACACACTGAAAAACTGACACTCACACACTGACAAACTGTCACTCACACACTGACAAACTGACAAACACACACTGACAAACTGACTCTCACACACTGACAAACTGACACTCACACACTGACAAACTGACACTCACACACTGACAAACTGACACACACTGACACACACTCACACACTGACAAACTGACACTCACACACTGACAAACTGACACACACACTGACACACACTCACACACTGACAAACTGACACTCACACACTGACAAACTGACACTCACACACTGACAAATTGACACACTCACACTGACAAACTGACACTCACACACTGACAAACTGACACTCAGACACTGACAAACTGACACTCACACACTGACAAACTGACACTCAGACACTGACAAACTGACACTCACACACTGACAAACTGACAAACACACACTGACAAACTGACCCTCACACACTGACAAACTGACACTCACATACTGACAAATTGAAAATTGACAAACACACACTGACAAACTGATACTCACACACTGACAAACTGACATACACGCTGACAAACTGACAAACACACACTGACAAACTGACACTCACACACTGACAAACTGACACACACACTGACACACACTCACACACTGACAAACAGACACTGACACACTGACAAACAGACACTGACACACTAACAAACTGACACTCACACACTGACACTCACACACTGACAAACTGACACTCACACACTGACAAACTGACACTCACACACTGACAAACTGACACTCACACACTGACACACTCACACACTGACAAACTGACACTCACACACTGACACACTCACACACTGACAAACACACACTGACATACTGACACTCACAAACTGACAAACACACACTGACAAACTGACACTCACACACTGACACACACTCACACACTGACAAACTGACACTCACACAGACAACCTGACACACTCACACTGACAAACTGACACTCACACACTGACAAACTGACACTCACACACTGAAAAACTGACACTCACACACTGACAAACTGTCACTCACACACTGACAAACTAACAAACACACACTGACAAACTGACTCTCACACTGACAAACTGACACTCACACACTGACATACTGACACTCACAAACTGACAAACACACACTGACAAACTGACACTCACACACTGACACACACTCACACACTGACAAACTGACACTCACACACTGACAAACTGACACACACTCACACACTGACAAACTGACACTCACACACTGACAAACTGACACTCACACAATGACACATTGACACACTCACACTGACAAACTGACACTCACACACTGACAAACTGACACTCACACACTGACAAACTGACAAACACACACTGACAAACTGACACTCACACACTGACACTCACACACTGACAAACTGACACTCACAAACTGACAAACACACACTGGCAAACTGACACTCACACACTGACAAACTGACACTCACATACTGACAAATTGAAAATTGAAAACACACACTGACAAACTGATACTCACACACTGACAAATTGACATACACGCTGACAAACTGACAAACACACACTGACAAACTGACACTCACACACTGACAAACTGACACTCACACACTGACACACACTCACACACTGACAAACTGACACTCACACACTGACAAACTGACACTCACACACTGACAAACTGACACTCACACACTGACACTCACACACTGACAAACTGACACTCACACACTGACGAACTGACACTCACACACTGACAATCTGACACTCACACACTGACAAACTGATACTCAAACACTGACACACTCACACACTGACAAACTGACACTCACACACTGACAAACTGACAAACTGACACACTCACACTGACAAACACTCACACACTGACAAATTGACACACTCACACTGACAAACTGACACTCACACACTGACAAACTGACACTCACACACTGACAAACTGACACACACTCACACACTGACAAACTGACACTCACACACTGACAAACTGACACTCACACAATGACAAATTGACACACTCACACTGACAAACTGACACTCACACACTGACAAATTGACACACTCACACTGACAAACTGACACTCACACACTGACAAACTGACAAACACACACTGAGAAACTGACACGCACACACTCACACACTGACAAACTGACAAACACACACTGACAAACTGACACTCACACACTGACAAACTGACACACACACACTGACAAACTGACACTCACACACTGACAAACTGACACTCACACACTGACAAACTGACAAACGCACACTGACAAACACACACTGACAAACTGACTCTCACACACTGACAAACTGACACTCACACACTGACAAACTGACACTCACACACTGACAAACTGACACACACTGACACACACTCACACACTGACAAACTGACACTCACACACTGACAAACTGACACACACACTGACACACACTCACACACTGACAAACTGACACTCACACACTGACAAACTGACACTCACACACTGACAAATTGACACACTCACACTGACAAACTGACACTCACACACTGACAAACTGACACTCAGACACTGACAAACTGACACTCACACACTGACAAACTGACACTCAGACACTGACAAACTGACACTCACACACTGACAAACTGACAAACACACACTGACAAACTGACCCTCACACACTGACAAACTGACACTCACATACTGACAAATTGAAAATTGACAAACACACACTGACAAACTGATACTCACACACTGACAAACTGACATACACGCTGACAAACTGACAAACACACACTGACAAACTGACACTCACACACTGACAAACTGACACACACACTGACACACACTCACACACTGACAAACAGACACTGACACACTGACAAACAGACACTGACACACTAACAAACTGACACTCACACACTGACACTCACACACTGACAAACTGACACTCACACACTGACAAACTGACACTCACACACTGACAAACTGACACTCACACACTGACACACTCACACACTGACAAACTGACACTCACACACTGACACACTCACACACTGACAAACACACACTGACATACTGACACTCACAAACTGACAAACACACACTGACAAACTGACACTCACACACTGACACACACTCACACACTGACAAACTGACACTCACACAGACAACCTGACACACTCACACTGACAAACTGACACTCACACACTGACAAACTGACACTCACACACTGAAAAACTGACACTCACACACTGACAAACTGTCACTCACACACTGACAAACTAACAAACACACACTGACAAACTGACTCTCACACTGACAAACTGACACTCACACACTGACATACTGACACTCACAAACTGACAAACACACACTGACAAACTGACACTCACACACTGACACACACTCACACACTGACAAACTGACACTCACACACTGACAAACTGACACACACTCACACACTGACAAACTGACACTCACACACTGACAAACTGACACTCACACAATGACACATTGACACACTCACACTGACAAACTGACACTCACACACTGACAAACTGACACTCACACACTGACAAACTGACAAACACACACTGACAAACTGACACTCACACACTGACACTCACACACTGACAAACTGACACTCACAAACTGACAAACACACACTGGCAAACTGACACTCACACACTGACAAACTGACACTCACATACTGACAAATTGAAAATTGAAAACACACACTGACAAACTGATACTCACACACTGACAAATTGACATACACGCTGACAAACTGACAAACACACACTGACAAACTGACACTCACACACTGACAAACTGACACTCACACACTGACACACACTCACACACTGACAAACTGACACTCACACACTGACAAACTGACACTCACACACTGACAAACTGACACTCACACACTGACACTCACACACTGACAAACTGACACTCACACACTGACGAACTGACACTCACACACTGACAATCTGACACTCACACACTGACAAACTGATACTCAAACACTGACACACTCACACACTGACAAACTGACACTCACACACTGACAAACTGACAAACTGACACACTCACACTGACAAACACTCACACACTGACAAATTGACACACTCACACTGACAAACTGACACTCACACACTGACAAACTGACACTCACACACTGACAAACTGACACACACTCACACACTGACAAACTGACACTCACACACTGACAAACTGACACTCACACAATGACAAATTGACACACTCACACTGACAAACTGACACTCACACACTGACAAATTGACACACTCACACTGACAAACTGACACTCACACACTGACAAACTGACAAACACACACTGAGAAACTGACACGCACACACTCACACACTGACAAACTGACAAACACACACTGACAAACTGACACTCACACACTGACAAACTGACACACACACACTGACAAACTGACACTCACACACTGACAAACTGACACTCACACACTGACAAACTGACAAACGCACACTGACAAACACACACTGACAAACTGACAAACTGACACTCACACACTGACAAACTGACAAACACACATTGACAAACTGACAATCACACACTGACAAACTGACAAACACACACTGACACACACTCACACACTGACACACACTCACACACTGACAAACTGACACTCACACACTGACAAACTGACACACACACACTGACAAACTGACACACACACTGACAAACTGACAAACACACACTGACAAACTGACACTCACACACTGACAAACTGACAAACACACACTGACACACACTCACACACTGACAAACTGACACTCACACACTGACACACACTCACACACTGACAAACTGACAAACACACACTGACAAACTGACAAACACACACTGACAAACTGACAATCACACACTGACAAACTGACAAACACACACTGACAACCTGACACACTCACACTGACAAACTGACACTCACACATTGACAAACTGACACTCACACACTGAAAAACTGACACTCACACACTGACAAACTGTCACTCACACACTGACAAACTGACAAACACACACTGACAAACTGACTCTCACACACTGACAAACTGACACTCACACACTGACAAACTGACACTCACACACTGACAAACTGACACACACTGACACACACTCACACACTGACAAACTGACACTCACACACTGACAAACTGACACACACACTGACACACACTGACACACTGACAAACTGACACTCACACACTGACAAACTGACACTCACACACTGACAAATTGACACACTCACACTGACAAACTGACACTCACACACTGACAAACTGACACTCAGACACTGACAAACTGACACTCACACACTGACAAACTGACACTCACACACTGACAAACTGACAAACACACACTGACAAACTGACCCTCACACACTGACAAACTGACACTCACATACTGACAAATTGAAAATTGACAAACACACACTGACAAACTGATACTCACACACTGACAAACTGACATACACGCTGACAAACTGACAAACACACACTGACAAACTGACACTCACACACTGACAAACTGACACACACACTGACACACACTCACACACTGACAAACAGACACTGACACACTGACAAACAGACACTGACACACTAACAAACTGACACTCACACACTGACACTCACACACTGACAAACTGACACTCACACACTGACAAACTGACACTCACACACTGACAAACTGACACTCACACACTGACAAACTGACACTCACACACTGACACACTCACACACTGACAAACTGACACTCACACACTGACACACTCACACACTGACAAACACACACTGACAAACTGACACGCACACTGCCAAACTGACACTCACACACTGACAAACTGACACTCACACACTGACATACTGACACTCACAAACTGACAAACACACACTGACAAACTGACACTCACACACTGACACACACTCACACACTGACAAACTGACACTCACACAGACAACCTGACACACTCACACTGACAAACTGACACTCACACACTGACAAACTGACACTCACACACTGAAAAACTGACACTCACACACTGACAAACTGTCACTCACACACTGACAAACTGACAAACACACACTGACAAACTGACTCTCACACTGACAAACTGACACTCACACACTGACATACTGACACTCACAAACTGACAAACACACACTGACAAACTGACACTCACACACTGACACACACTCACACACTGACAAACTGACACTCACACACTGACAAACTGACACACACTCACACACTGACAAACTGACACTCACACACTGACAAACTGACACTCACACAATGACACATTGACACACTCACACTGACAAACTGACACTCACACACTGACAAACTGACACTCACACACTGACAAACTGACAAACACACACTGACAAACTGACACTCACACACTGACACTCACACACTGACAAACTGACACTCACAAACTGACAAACATACACTGACAAACTGACACTCACACACTGACAAACTGACACTCACATACTGACAAATTGAAAATTGAAAACACACACTGACAAACTGATACTCACACACTGACAAATTGACATACACGCTGACAAACTGACAAACACACACTGACAAACTGACACTCACACACTGACAAACTGACACTCACACACTGACACACACTCACACACTGACAAACTGACACTCACACACTGACAAACTGACACTCACACACTGACAAACTGACACTCACACACTGACACTCACACACTGACAAACTGACACTCACACACTGACGAACTGACACTCACACACTGACAATCTGACACTCACACACTGACAAACTGATACTCAAACACTGACACACTCACACACTGACAAACTGACACTCACACACTGACACACTCACACTCTGACAAACTGACAAACACACACTGACAAACTGACCCTCACACACTGACAAACTGACACTCACACACTGACAAACTGACAAACTGACACTCACCCACTGACAAACTGACACACTCACACTGACAAACACTCACACACTGACAAATTGACACACTCACACTGACAAACTGTCACTCACACACTGACAAACTGACACTCACACACTGACAAACTGACACTCACACACTGACAAACTGACACCCACACTGACAACCTGACACTCACACACTGACAAACTGACACTCACACTGACAACCTGACACACTCACACTGACAAACTGACACACTCATACACTGACAAACTGACACTCACACACTGACAAATTGACACACTCACACTGACAAACTGACACTCACACACTGACAAACTGACAAACACACACTGAGAAACTGACACGCACACACTCACACACTGACAAACTGACAAACACACACTGACAAACTGACACTCACACACTGACAAACTGACACACACACACTGACAAACTGACACTCACACACTGAGAAACTGACACTCACACACTGACAAACTGACAAACGCACACTGACAAACACACACTGACAAACTGACAAACTCACACTCACACACTGACAAACTGACAAACACACATTGACAAACTGACAATCACACACTGACAAACTGACAAACACACACTGACACACACTCACACACTGACACACACTCACACACTGACAAACTGACACTCACACACTGACAAACTGACACACACACACTGACAAACTGACACACACACTGACAAACTGACAAACACACACTGACAAACTGACACTCACACACTGACAAACTGACAAACACACACTGACACACACTCACACACTGACAAACTGACAAACACACACTGACAAACTGACAAACACACACTGACAAACTGACAATCACACACTGACAAACTGACAAACACACACTGACAACCTGACACACTCACATTGACAAACTGACACTCACACATTGACAAACTGACACTCACACACTGAAAAACTGACACTCACACACTGACAAACTGTCACTCACACACTGACAAACTGACAAACACACACTGACAAACTGACTCTCACACACTGACAAACTGACACTCACACACTGACACTCACACACTGACAAACTGACACACACTGACACACACTCACACACTGACAAACTGACACTCACACACTGACAAACTGACACACACACTGACACACACTCACACACTGACAAACTGACACTCACACACTGACAAACTGACACTCACACACTGACAAATTGACACACTCACACTGACAAACTGACACTCACACACTGACAAACTGACACTCAGACACTGACAAACTGACACTCACACACCGACAAACTGACACTCAGACACTGACAAACTGACACTCACACACTGACAAACTGACAAACACACACTGACAAACTGACCCTCACACACTGACAAACTGACACTCACATACTGACAAATTGAAAATTGACAAACACACACTGACAAACTGATACTCACACACTGACAAACTGACATACACGCTGACAAACTGACAAACACACACTGACAAACTGACACTCACACACTGACAAACTGACACTCACACACTGACACACACTCACACACTGACAAACAGACACTGACACACTGACAAACTGACACTCACACACTGACAAACTGACAAACTGACACTCACCCACTGACAAACTGACACACTCACACTGACAAACACTCACACACTGACAAATTGACACACTCACACTGACAAACTGTCACTCACACACTGACAAACTGACACTCACACACTGACAAACTGACACTCACACACTGACAAACTGACACCCACACTGACAACCTGACACTCACACACTGACAAACTGACACTCACACTGACAACCTGACACACTCACACTGACAAACTGACACACTCATACACTGACAAACTGACACTCACACACTGACAAATTGACACACTCACACTGACAAACTGACACTCACACACTGACAAACTGACAAACACACACTGAGAAACTGACACGCACACACTCACACACTGACAAACTGACAAACACACACTGACAAACTGACACTCACACACTGACAAACTGACACACACACACTGACAAACTGACACTCACACACTGAGAAACTGACACTCACACACTGACAAACTGACAAACGCACACTGACAAACACACACTGACAAACTGACAAACTCACACTCACACACTGACAAACTGACAAACACACATTGACAAACTGACAATCACACACTGACAAACTGACAAACACACACTGACACACACTCACACACTGACACACACTCACACACTGACAAACTGACACTCACACACTGACAAACTGACACACACACACTGACAAACTGACACACACACTGACAAACTGACAAACACACACTGACAAACTGACACTCACACACTGACAAACTGACAAACACACACTGACACACACTCACACACTGACAAACTGACAAACACACACTGACAAACTGACAAACACACACTGACAAACTGACAATCACACACTGACAAACTGACAAACACACACTGACAACCTGACACACTCACATTGACAAACTGACACTCACACATTGACAAACTGACACTCACACACTGAAAAACTGACACTCACACACTGACAAACTGTCACTCACACACTGACAAACTGACAAACACACACTGACAAACTGACTCTCACACACTGACAAACTGACACTCACACACTGACACTCACACACTGACAAACTGACACACACTGACACACACTCACACACTGACAAACTGACACTCACACACTGACAAACTGACACACACACTGACACACACTCACACACTGACAAACTGACACTCACACACTGACAAACTGACACTCACACACTGACAAATTGACACACTCACACTGACAAACTGACACTCACACACTGACAAACTGACACTCAGACACTGACAAACTGACACTCACACACCGACAAACTGACACTCAGACACTGACAAACTGACACTCACACACTGACAAACTGACAAACACACACTGACAAACTGACCCTCACACACTGACAAACTGACACTCACATACTGACAAATTGAAAATTGACAAACACACACTGACAAACTGATACTCACACACTGACAAACTGACATACACGCTGACAAACTGACAAACACACACTGACAAACTGACACTCACACACTGACAAACTGACACTCACACACTGACACACACTCACACACTGACAAACAGACACTGACACACTGACAAACAGACACTGACACACTGACAAACTGACACTCACACACTGACACTCACACACTGACAAACTGACACTCACACACTGACAAACTGACACTCACACACTGACAAACTGACACTCACACACTGACAAACTGACACTCACAAACTGACAAACACACACTGACAAACTGACACTCACACACTGACACACACTCACACACTGACAAACTGACACTCACACAGACAACCTGACACACTCACACTGACAAACTGACACTCACACACTGACAAACTGACACTCACACACTGAAAAACTGACACTCACACACTGACAAACTGTCACTCACACACTGACAAACTGACAAACACACACTGACAAACTGACTCTCACACACTGACAAACTGACACTCACACACTGACAAACTGACACTCACACACTGATAAACTGACAAACTGACACTCACCCACTGACAAACTGACACACTCACACTGACAAACACTCACACACTGACAAATTGACACACTCACACTGACAAACTGTCACTCACACACTGACAAACTGACACTCACACACTGACAAACTGACACTCACACACTGACAAACTGACACCCACACTGACAACCTGACACTCACACACTGACAAACTGACACTCACACTGACAACCTGACACACTCACACTGACAAACTGACAAACTGACACTCACACACTGACAAACTGACACTCACACACTGACAAACTGACACTCACAAACTGACAAACACACACTGACAAACTGACAGTCACACACTGACAAACTGACACTCACATACTGACAAATTGAAAATTGACAAACACATACTGACAAACTGATACTCACACACTGACAAATTGACATACACGCTGACAAACTGACAAACACACACTGACAAACTGACACACTCACACTGACAAACTGACACTCACACACTGACACACACTCACACACTGACAAACTGACACTCACACACTGACAAACTGACACTCACACACTGACAAACTGACACACACTGACACACACTCACACACTGACAAACTGACACTCACACACTGACAAACTGACACACACACTGACACACACTCACACACTGACAAACTGACACTCACACACTGACAAACTGACACTCACACACTGACAAATTGACACACTCACACACTGACAAACTGACACTCAGACACTGACAAACTGACACTCACACACTGACAAACTGACAAACACACACTGACAAACTGACACTCACACACTGACAAACTGACACTCACATACTGACGAATCGAAAATTGACAAACACACACTGACAAACTGACATACACGCTGACAAACTGACAAACACACACTGACAAACTGACACTCACACACTGACAAACTGACACTCACACACTGACACACACTCACACACTGACAAACAGACACTGACACACTGACAAACAGACACTGACACACTGACAAACTGACACTCACACACTGACACTCACACACTGACAAACTGACACTCACACACTGACGAACTGACACTCACACACTGACAAACTGATACTCACACACTGACAAACTGACACTCACACACTGACACACTCACACACTGACAAACTGACAAACACACACTGACAAACTGACACGCACACTGCCAAACTGACACTCACACACTGACAAACTGACACTCACACACTGACATACTGACACTCACAAACTGACAAACACACACTGACAAACTGACACTCACACACTGACACACCCTCACACACTGACAAACTGACACTCACACAGACAACCTGACACACTCACACTGACAAACTGACACACTGACAAACTGACACTCACACACTGAAAAACTGTGACTCACACACTGACAAACTGTCACTCACACACTGACAAACTGACAAACACACACTGACAAACTGACTCTCACACACTGACAAACTGACACTCACACACTGACAAACTGACACTCACACACTGACGAACTGACACTCACACACTGACAAACTGATACTCACACACTGACAAACTGACACTCACACACTGACACACTCACACACTGACAAACTGACAAACACACACTGACAAACTGACACGCACACTGCCAAACTGACACTCACACACTGACAAACTGACACTCACACACTGACATACTGACACTCACAAACTGACAAACACACACTGACAAACTGACACTCACACACTGACACACCCTCACACACTGACAAACTGACACTCACACAGACAACCTGACACACTCACACTGACAAACTGACACACTGACAAACTGACACTCACACACTGAAAAACTGTGACTCACACACTGACAAACTGTCACTCACACACTGACAAACTGACAAACACACACTGACAAACTGACTCTCACACACTGACAAACTGACACTCACACACTGACAAACTGACACTCACACACTGACACACACTCACACACTGACAAACTGACACTCACACACTGACAAACTGACACACACTCACACATTGAAAAACTGACACTCACACACTGACAAACTGACACTCACACAATGACAAATTGACACACTCACACTGACAAACTGACACTTACACACTGACAAACTGACACTCACACACTGACAAACTGACACTCACACACTGACAAACTGACAAACACACACTGACAAACTGACACTCACAAACTGACAAACACACACTGACAAACTGACACTCACACACTGACAAACTGACACTCACATACTGACAAATTGAAAATTGACAAACACATACTGACAAACTGATACTCACACACTGACAAATTGACATACACGCTGACAAACTGACAAACACACACTGACAAACTGACACTCACACACTGACAAACTGACACTCACACACTGACACACACACTGACAAACTGACACTCACACACTGACAAACTGACACTCACACACTGACAAACTGACACTCACACACTGACACTCACACACTGACAAACTGACACTCACACACTGACGAACTGACACTCACACACTGACAAACTGACACTCACACACTGACAAACTGATACTCAAACACTGACACACTCACACACTGACAAACTGACACTCACACACTGACACACTCACACACTGACAAACTGACAAACACACACTGACAAACTGACACTCACACACTGACAAACTGACACTCACACACTGACAAACTGACAAACTGACACTCACCCACTGACAAACTGACACACTCACACTGACAAACACTCACACACTGACAAATTGACACACTCACACTGACAAACTGACACTCACACACTGACAAACTGACACTCACACACTGACAAACTGATACTCAAACACTGACACACTCACACACTGACAAACTGACACTCACACACTGACACACTCACACACTGACAAACTGACAAACACACACTGACAAACTGACACTCACACACTGACAAACTGACACTCACACACTGACAAACTGACAAACTGACACTCACCCACTGACAAACTGACACACTTCCACTGACGAACACTCACACACTGACAAACTGACACTCACACACTGACAAACTGACACTCACACACTGACAAACTGACACTCACACACTGACACTCACACACTGACAAACTGACACTCACACACTGACGAACTGACACTCACACACTGACAAACTGACACTCACACACTGACAAACTGATACTCAAACACTGACACACTCACACACTGACAAACTGACACTCACACACTGACACACTCACACACTGACAAACTGACAAACACACACTGACAAACTGACACTCACACACTGACAAACTGACACTCACACACTGACAAACTGACAAACTGACACTCACCCACTGACAAACTGACACACTCACACTGACAAACACTCACACACTGACAAATTGACACACTCACACTGACAAACTGACACTCACACACTGACAAACTGACACTCACACACTGACAAACTGATACTCAAACACTGACACACTCACACACTGACAAACTGACACTCACACACTGACACACTCACACACTGACAAACTGACAAACACACACTGACAAACTGACACTCACAAACTGACAAACTGACACTCACACACTGACAAACTGACAAACTGACACTCACCCACTGACAAACTGACACACTTCCACTGACAAACACTCACACACTGACAAACTGACACTCACACACTGACAAACTGACACTCACACACTGACAAACTGATACTCAAACACTGACACACTCACACACTGACAAACTGACACTCACACACTGACACACTCACACACTGACAAACTGACACACTCACACTGACAAACTGTCACTCACACACTGACAAACTGACACTCACACACTGACAAACTGACACTCACACACTGACAAACTGACACCCACACTGACAACCTGACACTCACACACTGACAAACTGACACTCACACTGACAACCTGACACACTCACACTGACAAACTGACACACTCATACACTGACAAACTGACACTCACACACTGACAAATTGACACACTCACACTGACAAACTGACAAACACACACTGAGAAACTGACACGCACACACTCACACACTGACAAACTGACAAACACACACTGACAAACTGACACTCACACCCTGACAAACTGACACACACACACTGACAAACTGACACTCACACACTGACAAACTGACACTCACACACTGACAAACTGACAAACGCACACTGACAAACACACACTGACAAACTGACAAACTGACACTCACACACTGACAAACTGACAAACACACATTGACAAACTGACAATCACACACTGACAAACTGACAAACACACACTGACACACACTCACACACTGACACACACTCACACACTGACAAACTGACACTCACACACTGACGAACTGACACACACACACTGACAAACTGACACTCACACACTGACAAACTGACAAACACACACTGACAAACTGACACTCACACACTGACAAACTGACAAACACAAACTGACACACACTCACACACTGACAAACTGACACTCACACACTGACACACACTCACACACTGACAAACTGACAAACACACACTGACAAACTGACAAACACACACTGACAAACTGACAAACACACACAGACAAACTGACAGTCACACACTGAACCACACACACACGCAGACAAACTGACACGCACTGACAAACTGAAACACACACACACACACAGACAAACACACACTGACAAACTGAGACACACACACTGACAACCTGACACTCACACACTGTCAAACTGACACTCACACACTGACAAACACACACTGACAAACTGACAAACACACACTGAAAAACTGACACTCACACACTGACAAACTGACACTCACACACTGACAAACTGACACTCACACACTGACACACACTCACACACTGACAAACTGACACTCACACACTGACAAACTGACACACACACTGACACACACTCACACACTGACAAACTGACAAACACACACTGACACACTGACAAACTGACACTCACACACGGGCACTCACACACTGACAAACTGACACTCACACACTGACGAACTGACACTCACACACTGACAAACAGACACTCAAACACTGACACACTCACACACTGACAAACTGACACTCACACACTGACACACACACACTGACAAACTGACAAACACACACTGACAAACTGACACGCACACTGACAAACTGACACTCACACACTGACAAACTGACACTCACACACTGACAAACTGACACACTCACACTGACAAACACACTCACACACTGACAAATTCACACACTCACACTGGCAAACTGACACTCACACACTGACAAACTGACACTCACACACTGACAAACTGACAAACACACACTGACAAACTGACACTCACACACTGACAAACTGACACCCACACTGACAACCTGACACTCACACACTGACAAACTGACACTCACACTGACAACCTGACACACTCACGCTGACAAACTGACACACTCATACACTGACAAACTGACACTCACACTGACAAATTGACACACTCACACTGACAAACTGACACTCACACACTGACAAACTGACAAACGCACACTGAGAAACTGACACTCACACACTCACACACTAACAAACTGACAAACACAGACTGACAAACTGACAATCACACACTGACAAACTGACACACACACACTGACAAACTGACACTCACACACTGACAAACTGACACTCACACACTGACAAACTGACAAACGCACGCTGACAAACTGACAAACACACACTGACACACTGATTAACTGACAAACTGACACTCACACACTGACAAACTGACAAACACACATTGACAAACTGACACTCACACACTGACAAACTGACAAACACACACTGACACACCCTCACACCCTGACACACTCACACACTGACAAACTGACACTGACACACTGACAAACTGACACTCACAAACACTGACAAACTGACAAACACACACTGACAAACTGACACTCACACACTGACAAACTGACAAACACACACTGACAAACTGACACTCACACACTGACAGACACTCACACACTGACAACCTGACACACTCACACTGACAAACTGACACTCACACAATGACAAACTGACACTCACACACTGAAAAACAAACACTCACACACTGACAAACTGTCACTCACACACTGACACACACTCACACACTGACAAACTGACACTCACACACTGACAAACTGACACACACACTGACATACACTCACACACTGACAAACTGACACACACTGACAAACTGACACTCAGAAACTGACAAACACACACTGACAAACTGACACTCACACACTGACAAACTGACACTCACATACTGACAAATTGAAAATTGACAAACACACACTGACAAACTGATACTCACACACTGACAAATTGACATACACGCTGACAAACTGACACTCACACACTGACAAACTGACACTCACACACTGACAAACTGACACTCACACACTGACACACACTCACACACTGACAAACTGACACTCACACACTGACAAATTGACACTCACACACTGACAAACTGACACTCACACACTGACACTCACACACTGACGAACTGACACTCACACACTGACAAACTGACACTCACACACTGACAAACTGATACTCAAACACTGACACACTCACACACTGACAAACTGACACTCACACACTGACACACTCACAAACTGACAAACACACACTGACAAACTGACACTCACACACTGACAAACTGACACTCACACACTGACAAACTGACACTCACCCACTGACAAACTGACACACTCACACTGACAAACACTCACACACTGACAAATTGACACACTCACACTGACAAACTGTCACTCACACACTGACAAACTGACACTCACACACTGACAAACTGACACTCACACACTGACAAACTGACACTCACACACTGACAAACTGACACCCACACTGACAACCTGACACTCACACAGTGACAAACTGACACTCACACTGACAACCTGACACACTCACACTGACAAACTGACACACTCATACACTGACAAACTGACACTCACACACTGACAAATTGACACACTCACACTGACAAACGGACACTCACACACTGACAAACTGACAAACAAACACTGAGAAACTGACACGCACACACTCACACACTGACAAACTGACAAACACACACTGACAAACTGACACTCACACACTGACAAACTGACAAACACACACTGACAAACTGACACTCACACACTGACAAACTGACAAACGCACACTGACAAACACACACTGACAAACTGACACTCACACACTGACAAACTGACAAACACACATTGACAAACTGACAATCACACACTGACAAACTGACAAACACACACTGACACACACTCACACACTGACACACACTCACACACTGACAAACTGACACTCACACACTGACAAACTGACACACACACACTGACAAACTGACACTCACACACTGACAAACTGACAAACACACACTGACAAACTGACACTCACACACTGACAAACTGACAAACACACACTGACACACACTCACACACTGACAAACTGACACTCACACACTGACACACACTCACACACTGACAAACTGACAAACACACACTGACAAACTGACAAACACACACTGACAAACTGACAATCACACACTGACAAACTGACAAACACACACTGACAACCTGACACACTCACACTGACAAACTGACACTCACACACTGACAAACTGACACTCACACACTGACAAACTGACACACACTGACACACACTCACACACTGACAAACAGACACTCACACACTGACAAACTGACACACACACTGACACACACTCACACACTGACAAACTGACACTCACACACTGACAAACTGACAAACACACACTGACACACACTCACACACTGACAAACTGACACTCACACACTGACACACACTCACACACTGACAAACTGACAAACACACACTGACAAACTGACAAACACACACTGACAAACTGTCACTCACACACTGACAAACTGACAAACACACACTGACAAACTGACTCTCACACACTGACAAACTGACACTCACACACTGACAAACTGACACTCACACACTGACAAACTGACACACACTGACACACACTCACACACTGACAAACAGACACTCACACACTGACAAACTGACACACACACTGACACACACTCACACACTGACAAACTGACACTCACACACTGACAAACTGACACTCACACACTGACAAATTGACACACTCACACTGACAAACTGACACTCACACACTGACAAACTGACACTCAGACACTGACAAACTGACACTCACACACTGACAAACTGACACTCAGACACTGACAAACTGACACTCACACACTGACAAACTGACAAACACACACTGACAAACTGACACTCACACACTGACAAACTGACACTCACATACTGACAAATTGAAAATTGACAAACACACACTGACAAACTGATACTCACACACTTACAAACTGACATACACGCTGACAAACTGACAAACACACACTGACAAACTGACACTCACACACTGACAAACTGACACTCACACACTGACACACACTCACACACTGACAAACAGACACGGACACACTGACAAACAGACACTGACACACTGACAAACTGACACTCACACACTGACACTCACACACTGACAAACTGACACTCACACACTGACGAACTGACACTCACACACTGACAAACTGACAATCACACACTGACAAACTGACACTCACACACTGACACACTCACACACTGACAAACTGACACTCACACACTGACACACTCACACACTGACAAACTGACAAACACACACTGACAAACTGACACGCACACTGCCAAACTGACACTCACACACTGACAAACTGACACTCACACACTGACAAACTGACACTCACACACTGACACACACTCACACACTGACAAACTGACACTCACACAGACAACCTGACACACTCACACTGACAAACTGACACTCACACACTGACAAACTGACACTCACACACTGAAAAACTGACACTCACACAGACAAACTGTCACTCACACACTGACAAACTGACAAACACACACTGACAAACTGACTCTCACACACTGACAAACTGACACTCACACACTGACAAACTGACACTCACACACTGACACACACTCACACACTGACAAACTGACACTCACACACTGACAAACTGACACACACTCACACACTGACAAACTGACACTCACACACTGACAAACTGACACTCACACAATGACAAATTGACACACTCACACTGACAAACTGACACTCACACACTGACAAACTGACACTCACACACTGACAAACTGACACTCACACACTGACAAACTGACACTCACACACTGACAAACTGACACTCAAACACTGACACTCACACACTGACAAACTGACACTCACAAACTGACAAACACACACTGACAAACTGACACTCACACACTGACAAACTGACACTCACATACTGACAAATTGAAAATTGACAAACACACACTGACAAACTGATACTCACACACTGACAAATTGACATACACGCTGACAAACTGACAAACACACACTGACAAACTGACACTCACACACTGACAAACTGACACTCACACACTGACACACACTCACACACTGACAAACTGACACTCACACACTGACAAACTGACACTCACACACTGACAAACTGACACTCACACACTGACACTCACACACTGACAAATTGACACTCACACACTGACGAACTGACACTCACACACTGACAAACTGACACTCACACACTGACAAACTGATACTCAAACACTGACACACTCACACACTGACAAACTGACACTCACACACTGACAAACTGACACTCACACACTGACAAACTGACACTCACACACTGACAAACTGACACTCACCCACTGACAAACTGACACACTCACACTGACAAACACTCACACACTGACAAATTGACACACTCACACTGACAAACTGTCACTCACACACTGACAAACTGACACTCACACACTGACAAACTGACACTCACACACTGACAAACTGACACCCACACTGACAACCTGACACTCACACACTGACAAACTGACACTCACACTGACAACCTGACACACTCACACTGACAAACTGACACTCACACACTGAAAAATTGACACTCTCACACTGACAAACTGACACTCACACACTGACAAACTGACAAACACACACTGAGAAACTGACACGCACACACTCACACACTGACAAACTGACAAACACACACTGACAAACTGACACTCACACACTGACAAACTGACACACACACACTGACAAACTGACACTCACACACTGACAAACTGACACTCGCACACTGACAAACACACACTGACAAACTGACAAACTGACACTCACACACTGACAAACTGACAAACACACATTGACAAACTGACAATCACACACTGACAAACTGACAAACACACACTGACACACACTCACACACTGACACACACTCACACACTGACAAACTGACACGCACACACTGACAAACTGACACACACACACTGACAAACTGACACTCACACACTGACAAACTGACAAACACACACTGACAAACTGACACTCACACACTGACAAACTGACAAACACACACTGACACACACTCACACACTGACAAACTGACACTCACACACTGACAAACACTCACACACTGACAAACTGACAAACACACACTGACAAACTGACAAACACACACTGACAAACTGACAAACACACACAGACAAACTGACAGTCACACACTGAACCACACACACACGCAGACAAACTGACACGCACTGACAAACTGAAACACACACACACACACAGACAAACACACACTGACAAACTGAGACACACACACTGACAACCTGACACTCACACACTGTCAAACTGACACTCACACACTGACAAACACACACTGACAAACTGACAAACACACACTGAAAAACTGACACACACTGACAAACTGTCACTCACACACTGACAAACTGACACTCACACACTGACAGACTGACACTCACACACTGACAAACTGACACTCACACACTGACAAACTGACACACACACTGACACACACTCACTCACTGACAAACTGACAAACACACACTGACACACTGACAAACTGACACTCACACACGGACACTCACACACTGACAAACTGACACTCACACACTGACGAACTGACACTCACACACTGACAAACAGACACTCAAACACTGACACACTGACACACACACACTGACAAACTGACAAACACACTGACAAACTGACACGCACACTGACAAACTGACACTCACACACTGACAAACTGACACTCACACACTGACAAACTGACACTCACCCACTGACAAACTGACACACTCACACTGACAAACACACTCACACACTGACAAATTGACACACTCACACTGGCAAACTGACACTCACACACTGACAAACTGACACTCACACACTGACAAACTGACACTCACACACTGACAAACTGACACCCACACTGACAACCTGACACTCACACACTGACAAACTGACACTCACACTGACAACCTGACACACTCACACTGACAAACTGACACACTCATACACTGACAAACTGACACTCACACGCTGACAAATTGACACACTCACACTGACAAACTGACACTCACACACTGACAAACTGACAAACACACACTGAGAAACTGACACGCACACACTCACACACTGACAAACTGACAAACACACACTGACAAACTGACACTCACACACTGACAAACTGACACACACACACTGACAAACTGACACTCATACACTGACAAACTGACACTCACACACTGACAAACTGACAAACGCACACTGACAAACACACACTGACAAACTGACAAACTGACACTCACACACTGACAAACTGACAAACACATATTGACAAACTGACAATCACACACTGACAAACTGACAAACACACACTGACACACACTCACACACTGACACACACTCACACACTGACAAACTGACACTCACACACTGACAAACTGACACACACACACTGACAAACTGACACTCACACACTGACAAACTGACAAACACACACTGACAAACTGACACTCACACACTGACAAACTGACAAACACACACTGACACACTCTCACACACTGACAAACTGACACTCACACACTGACACACACTCACACACTGACAAACTGACACTCACACACTGACACACACTCACACACTGACAAACTGACAAACACACACTGACAAACTGACAAACACACACTGACAAACACACACTGACAAACTGACACTCACACACTGACAAACTGACAAACACACACTGACAAACTGACGCTCACACACTGACAAACTGACACACACGCTGACAAACTGACACTCACGCACTGACAAACTGAGACTCACACACTGACAAACTGACACTCACACACTGACAAAATGACACTCACAGACTGACAAACTGACATACACGCTGACAAACTGACAAACACACACTGACAAACTGACAAACACACACTGACAAACTGACAATCACACACTGACAACCTGACACACTCACACTGACAAACTGACACTCACACATTGACAAACTGACACTCACACACTGAAAAACTGACACTCTCACACTGACAAACTGTCACTCACACACTGACAAACTGACAAACACACACTGACAAACTGACTCTCACACACTGACAAACTGACACTCACACACTGACAAACTGACACTCACACACTGACAAACTGACACTCAGACACTGACAAACTGACACACACACTGACACACACTCACACACTGACAAACTGACACTCACACACTGACAAACTGACACTCACACACTGACAAATTGACACACTCACACTGACAAACTGACACTCACACACTGACAAACTGACACTCAGACACTGACAAACTGACACTCACACACTGACAAACTGACACTCAGACACTGACAAACTGACACACACACTGACAAACTGACAAACACACACTGACAAACTGACACTCACACACTGACAAACTGACACTCACATACTGACAAATTGAAAATTGACAAACACACACTGACAAACTGATACTCACACACTGACAAACTGACATACACGCTGACAAACTGACAAACACACACTGAAAAACTGACACTCACACACTGACAAACTGACACTCACACACTGACACACACTCACACACTGACAAACAGACACTGACACACTGACAAACAGACACTGACACACTGACAAACTGACACTCACACACTGACACTCACACACTGACAAACTGACACTCACACACTGACGAACTGACACTCACACACTGACAAACTGACACTCACACACTGACAAACTGACACTCACACACTGACACACTCACACACTGACAAACTGACACTCACACACTGACACACTCACACACTGACAAACTGACAAACACACACTGACAAACTGACACGCACACTGCCAAACTGACACTCACACACTGACAAACTGACACTCACACACTGACATACTGACACTCACAAACTGACAAACACACACTGACAAACTGACACTCACACACTGACACACACTCACACACTGACAAACTGACACTCACACAGACAACCTGACACACTCACACTGACAAACTGACACTCACACACTGACAAACTGACACTCACACACTGAAAAACTGACACTCACACACTGACAAACTGTCACTCACACTGACAAACTGACAAACACACACTGACAAACTGATCTCACACACTGACAAACTGACACTCACACACTGACAAACTGACACTCACACACTGACACACACTCACACACTGACAAACTGACACTCACACACTGACAAACTGACACAGACTCACACACTGACAAACTGACACTCACACACTGACAAACTGACACTCACACAATGACAAATTGACACACTCACACTGACAAACTGACACTCACACACTGACAAACTGACACTCACACACTGACAAACTGACAAACACACACTGACAAACTGACACTCACACACTGACACTCACACACTGACAAACTGACACTCACAAACTGACAAACACACACTGACAAACTGACAAACACACACTGACAAACTGATACTCACACACTGACAAATTGACATACACGCTGACAAACTGACAAACACACACTGACAAACTGACACTCACACACTGACAAACTGACACTCACACACTGACAAACTGACAAACTGACACTCACCCACTGACAAACTGACACACTCACACTGACAAACACTCACACACTGACAAATTGAC
The DNA here is from genome assembly GCF_047496885.1 of Scyliorhinus torazame. NCBI lineage: Eukaryota > Metazoa > Chordata > Chondrichthyes > Carcharhiniformes > Scyliorhinidae > Scyliorhinus > Scyliorhinus torazame. Next base: position 5,494,008 of record NC_092728.1, read on the forward strand.
ACACTCACACTGACAAACTGTCACTCACACACTGACAAACTGACACTCACACACTGACAAACTGACACTCACACACTGACAAACTGACACCCACACTGACAACCTGACACTCACACACTGACAAACTGACACTCACACTGACAACCTGACACACTCACACTGACAAACTGACACACTCATACACTGACAAACTGACACTCACACACTGACAAATTGACACACTCACACTGACAAACTGACACTCACACACTGACAAACTGACAAACACACACTGAGAAACTGACACGCGCACACACACACACTGACAAACTGACAAACACACACTGACAAACTGACACTCACACACTGACAAACTGACACACACACACTGACAAACTGACACTCACACACTGACAAACTGACACACACACTGACAAACTGACAAACGCACACTGACAAACACACACTGACAAACTGACAAACTGACACTCACACACTGACAAACTGACAAACACACATTGACAAACTGACAATCACACACTGACAAACTGAGAAACACACACTGACACACACTCACACACTGACACACACTCACACACTGACAAACTGACACTCACACACTGACAAACTGACACACACACACTGACAAACTGACACTCACACACTGACAAACTGACAAACACACACTGACAAACTGACACTCACACACTGACAAACTGACAAACACACACTGACACACACTCACACACTGACAAACTGACACTCACACACTGACACACACTCACACACTGACAAACTGACAAACACACACTGACAAACTGACAAACACACACTGACAAACTGACAAACACACACAGACAAACTGACAGTCACACACTGAACCACACACACACGCAGACAAACTGACACGCACTGACAAACTGAAACACACACACACAGACAAACACACACTGACAAACTGAGACACACACACTGACAACCTGACACTCACACACTGTCAAACTGACACTCACACACTGACAAACACACACTGACAAACTGACAAACACACACTGAAAAACTGACACTCACACACTGACAAACTGTCACTCACACACTGACAAACTGACACTCACACACTGACAAACTGACACTCACACACTGATAAACTGACACACACACTGACACACACTCACACACTGACAAACTGACAAACACACACTGACACACTGACAAACTGACACTCACACACTGACAAACAGACACTCAAACACTGACACACTCACACACTGACAAACTGACACTCACACACTGACACACACACACTGACAAACTGACAAACACACTGACAAACTGACACGCACACTGACAAACTGACACTCACATACTGACAAACTGACACTCACACACTGACAAACTGACACTCACCCACTGACAAACTGACACACTCACACTGACAAACACACGCACACACTGACAAATTGACACACTCACACTGGCAAACTGACACTCACACACTGACAAACTGACACTCACACACTGACAAACTGACACTCACACTGACAACCTGACACTCACACACTGACAAACTGACACTCACACACTGACAAATTGACACACTCACACTGACAAACTGACACTCACACACTGACAAACTGACAAACACACACTGAGAAACTGACAAACGCACACTGACAAACACACACTGACAAACTGACAAACTGACACTCACACACTGACAAACTGACAAACACACATTGACAAACTGACAATCACACACTGACAAACTGACAAACACACACTGACACACACTCACACACTGACACACACTCACACACTGACAAACTGACACTCACACACTGACAAACTGACACACACACACTGACAAACTGACACTCACACACTGACAAACTGACAAACACACACTGACAAACTGACACTCACACACTGACAAACTGACAAACACACACTGACACACACTCACACACTGACAAACTGACACTCACACACTGACACACACTCACACACTGACAAACTGACACTCACACACTGACACACACTCACACTGACAAACTGACAAACACACACTGACAAACTGACAAACACACACTGACAAACACACACTGACAAACTGACACTCACACACTGACAAACTGACAAACACACACTGACAAACTGACGCTCACACACTGACAAACTGGCACACACGCTGAAAAACTGACACTCACACGCACTGACAAACTGAGACTCACACACTGACAAACTGACACTCACACACTGACAAAATGACACTCACACACTGACAAACTGACATACACGCTGACAAACTGACAAACACACACTGACAAACTGACAAACACACACTGACAAACTGACAATCACACACTGACAAACTGACAAACACACACTGACAACCTGACACACTCACACTGACAAACTGACACTCACACATTGACAAACTGACACTCACACACTGAAAAACTGACACTCACACACTGACAAACTGTCACTCATACACTGACAAACTGACAAACACACACTGACAAACTGACTCTCACACACTGACAAACTGACACTCACACACTGACAAACTGACACTCACACACTGACAAACTGACACACACTGACACACACTCACACACTGACAAACTGACACTCACACACTGACAAACTGACACACACACTGACACACACTCACGCACTGACAAACTGACACTCACACACTGACAAATTGACACACTCACACTGACAAACTGACACTCACACACTGACAAACTGACACTCAGACACTGACAAACTGACACTCACACACTGACAAACTGACACTCAGACACTGACAAACTGACACTCACACACTGACAAACTGACAAACACACACTGACAAACTGACACTCACACACTGACAAACTGACACTCACATACTGACAAATTGAAAATTGACAAACACACACTGACAAACTGATACTCACACACTGACAAACTGACATACACGCTGACAAACTGACAAACACACACTGAAAAACTGACACTCACACACTGACAAACTGACACTCACACACTGACACACACTCACACACTGACAAACAGACACTGACACACTGACAAACAGACACTGACACACTGACAAACTGACACTCACACACTGACACTCACACACTGACAAACTGACACTCACACACTGACGAACTGACACTCACACACTGACAAACTGACACTCACACACTGACACACTCACACACTGACAAACTGACAAACACACACTGACAAACTGACACGCACACTGCCAAACTGACACTCACACACTGACAAACTGACACTCACACACTGACATACTGACACTCACAAACTGACAAACACACACTGACAAACTGACACTCACACACTGACACACACTCACACACTGACAAACTGACACTCACACAGACAACCTGACACACTCACACTGACAAACTGACACACACTGACAAACTGACACTCACACACTGAAAAACTGACACTCACACACTGACAAACTGTCACTCACACACTGACAAACTGACAAACACACACTGACAAACTGATCTCACACACTGACAAACTGACACTCACACACTGACAAACTGACACTCACACACTGACACACACTCACACACTGACAAACTGACACTCACACACTGACAAACTGACACAGACTCACACACTGACAAACTGACACTCACACACTGACAAACTGACACTCACACAATGACAAATTGACACACTCACACTGACAAACTGACACTCACACACTGACAAACTGACACTCACACACTGACAAACTGACAAACACACACTGACAAACTGACACTCACACACTGACACTCACACACTGACAAACTGACACTCACAAACTGACAAACACACACTGACAAACTGACACTCACACACTGACAAGCTGACACGCACATACTGACAAATTGAAAATTGACAAACACACACTGACAAACTGATACTCACACACTGACAAATTGACATACACGCTGACAAACTGACAAACACACACTGACAAACTGACACACACACTGACAAACTGACACTCACACACTGAAAAACTGACACTCACACACTGACAAACTGTCACTCACACACTGACAAACTGACAAACACACACTGACAAACTGATCTCACACACTGACAAACTGACACTCACACACTGACAAACTGACACTCACACACTGACACACACTCACACACTGACAAACTGACACTCACACACTGACAAACTGACACAGACTCACACACTGACAAACTGACACTCACACACTGACAAACTGACACTCACACACTGACAAACTGACACTCACACAATGACAAATTGACACACTCACACTGACAAACTGACACTCACACACTGACAAACTGACACTCACACACTGACAAACTGACACTCACACACTGACAAACTGACAAACACACACTGACAAACTGACACTCACACACTGACAAACTGACACTCACAAACTGACAAACACACACTGACAAACTGACACTCAAACACTGACAAACTGACACTCACATACTGACAAATTGAAAATTGACAAACACACACTGACAAACTGATACTCACACACTGACAAATTGACATACACGCTGACAAACTGACAAACACACACTGACAAACTGACACTCACACACTGACAAATTGACACTCACACACTGACAAACTGACAAACTGACACTCACCCACTGACAAACTGACACACTCACACTGACAAACACTCACACACTGACAAATTGACACACTCACACTGACAAACTGTCACTCACACACTGACAAACTGACACTCACACACTGACAAACTGACACTCACACACTGACAAACTGACACTCACACACTGACAAACTGACACCCACACTGACAACCTGACACTCACACACTGACAAACTGACACTCACACTGACAACCTGACACACTCACACTGACAAACTGACACACTCATACACTGACAAACTGACACTCACACACTGACAAATTGACACACTCACACTGACAAACTGACACTCACACACTGACAAACTGACACGCACACACTCACACACTGAAAAACTGACAAACACACACTGACAAACTGACACTCACACACTGACAAACTGACACACACACACTGACAAACTGACACTCACACACTGACAAACTGACACTCACACACTGACAAACTGACAAACGCACACTGACAAACTGACAAACTGACACTCACACACTGACAAACTGACAAACACACATTGACAAACTGACAATCACACACTGACAAACTGAGAAACACACACTGACACACACTCACACACTGACAAACTGACACTCACACACTGACAAACTGACACTCACACACTGACAAACTGACACACACAGACTGACAAACTGACACTCACACACTGACAAACTGACAAACACACACTGACAAACTGACAAACACACACAGACAAACTGACAGTCACACACTGAACCACACACACACGCAGACAAACTGACACGCACTGACAAACTGAAACACACACACACACACAGACAAACACACACTGACAAACTGAGACACACACACTGACAACCTGACACTCACACACTGTCAAACTGACACTCACACACTGACAAACACACACTGACAAACTGACAAACACACACTGAAAAACTGACACTCACACACTGACAAACTGTCACTCACACACTGACAAACTGACACTCACACACTGACAAACTGACACTCACACACTGACAAACTGACACTCACACACTGACACACACTCACACACTGACAAACTGACACTCACACACTGATAAACTGACACACACACTGACACACACTCACACACTGACAAACTGACAAACACACACTGACACACTGACAAACTGACACTCACACACGGACACTCACACACTGACAAACTGACACTCACACACTGACGAACTGACACTCACACACTGACAAACAGACACTCAAACACTGACACACTCACACACTGACAAACTGACACTCACACACTGACACACACACACTGACAAACTGACAAACACACTGACAAACTGACACGCACACTGACAAACTGACACTCACACACTGACAAACTGACACTCACACACTGACAAACTGACACTCACCCACTGACAAACTGACACACTCACACTGACAAACACACTCACACACTGACAAATTGACACACTCACACTGGCAAACTGACACTCACACACTGACAAACTGACACTCACACACTGACAAACTGACACTCACACACTGACAAACTGACACCCACACTGACAACCTGACACTCACACACTGACAAACTGACACTCACACACTGACAAATTGACACACTCACACTGACAAACTGACACTCACACACTGACAAACTGACAAACACACACTGAGAAACTGACAAACGCACACTGACAAACACACACTGACAAACTGACAAACACACACTGACAAACTGACACGCACACTGCCAAACTGACACTCACACACTGACAAACTGACACTCACACACTGACATACTGACACTCACAAACTGACAAACACACACTGACAAACTGACACTCACACACTGACACACACTCACACACTGACAAACTGACACTCACACAGACAACCTGACACACTCACACTGACAAACTGACACACACTGACAAACTGACACTCACACACTGAAAAACTGACACTCACACACTGACAAACTGTCACTCACACACTGACAAACTGACAAACACACACTGACAAACTGATCTCACACACTGACAAACTGACACTCACACACTGACAAACTGACACTCACACACTGACACACACTCACACACTGACAAACTGACACTCACACACTGACAAACTGACACAGACTCACACACTGACAAACTGACACTCACACACTGACAAACTGACACTCACACAATGACAAATTGACACACTCACACTGACAAACTGACACTCACACACTGACAAACTGACACTCACACACTGACAAACTGACAAACACACACTGACAAACTGACACTCACACACTGACACTCACACACTGACAAACTGACACTCACAAACTGACAAACACACACTGACAAACTGACACTCACACACTGACAAACTGACACGCACATACTGACAAATTGAAAATTGACAAACACACACTGACAAACTGATACTCACACACTGACAAATTGACATACACGCTGACAAACTGACAAACACACACTGACAAACTGACACACACACTGACAAACTGACACTCACACACTGAAAAACTGACACTCACACACTGACAAAATGTCACTCACACACTGACAAACTGACAAACACACACTGACAAACTGATCTCACACACTGACAAACTGACACTCACACACTGACAAACTGACACTCACACACTGACACACACTCACACACTGACAAACTGACACTCACACACTGACAAACTGACACTCACAAACTGACAAACACACACTGACAAACTGACACTCACACACTGACAAACTGACACTCACATACTGACAAATTGAAAATTGACAAACACACACTGACAAACTGATACTCACACACTGACAAATTGACATACACGCTGACAAACTGACAAACACACACTGACAAACTGACACTCACACACTGACAAATTGACACTCACACACTGACAAACTGACAAACTGACACTCACCCACTGACAAACTGACACACTCACACTGACAAACACTCACACACTGACAAATTGACACACTCACACTGACAAACTGTCACTCACACACTGACAAACTGACACTCACACACTGACAAACTGACACTCACACACTGACAAACTGACACCCACACTGACAACCTGACACTCACACACTGACAAACTGACACTCACACTGACAACCTGACACACTCACACTGACAAACTGACACACTCATACACTGACAAACTGACACTCACACACTGACAAATTGACACACTCACACTGACAAACTGACACTCACACACTGACAAACTGACAAACACACACTGAAAAACTGACACGCACACACTCACACACTGACAAACTGACAAACACACACTGACAAACTGACACTCACACACTGACAAACTGACACACACACACTGACAAACTGACACTCACACACTGACAAACTGACACTCACACACTGACAAACTGACAAACGCACACTGACAAACTGACAAACTGACACTCACACACTGACAAACTGACAAACACACATTGACAAACTGACAATCACACACTGACAAACTGAGAAACACACACTGACACACACTCACACACTGACAAACTGACACTCACACACTGACAAACTGACACTCACACACTGACAAACTGACACACACACACTGACAAACTGACACTCACACACTGACAAACTGACAAACACACACTGACAAACTGACAAACACACACAGACAAACTGACAGTCACACACTGAACCACACACACACGCAGACAAACTGACACGCACTGACAAACTGAAACACACACACACACACAGACAAACACACACTGACAAACTGAGACACACACACTGACAACCTGACACTCACACACTGTCAAACTGACACTCACACACTGACAAACACACACTGACAAACTGACAAACACACACTGAAAAACTGACACTCACACACTGACAAACTGTCACTCACACACTGACAAACTGACACTCACACACTGACAAACTGACACTCACACACTGACAAACTGACACTCACACACTGACACACACTCACACACTGACAAACTGACACTCACACACTGATAAACTGACACACACACTGACACACACTCACACACTGACAAACTGACAAACACACACTGACACACTGACAAACTGACACTCACACACGGACACTCACACACTGACAAACTGACACTCACACACTGACGAACTGACACTCACACACTGACAAACAGACACTCAAACACTGACACACTCACACACTGACAAACTGACACTCACACACTGACACACACACACTGACAAACTGACAAACACACTGACAAACTGACACGCACACTGACAAACTGACACTCACACACTGACAAACTGACACTCACACACTGACAAACTGACACTCACCCACTGACAAACTGACACACTCACACTGACAAACACACTCACACACTGACAAATTGACACACTCACACTGGCAAACTGACACTCACACACTGACAAACTGACACTCACACACTGACAAACTGACACTCACACACTGACAAACTGACACCCACACTGACAACCTGACACTCACACACTGACAAACTGACACTCACACACTGACAAATTGACACACTCACACTGACAAACTGACACTCACACACTGACAAACTGACAAACACACACTGAGAAACTGACAAACGCACACTGACAAACACACACTGACAAACTGACAAACTGACACTCACACACTGACAAACTGACAAACACACATTGACAAACTGACAATCACACACTGACAAACTGACAAACACACACTGACACACACTCACACACTGACACACACTCACACACTGACAAACTGACACTCACACACTGACAAACTGACACACACACACTGACAAACTGACACTCACACACTGACAAACTGACAAACACACACTGACAAACTGACACTCACACACTGACAAACTGACAAACACACACTGACACACACTCACACACTGACAAACTGACACTCACACACTGACACACACTCACACACTGACAAACTGACACTCACACACTGACACACACTCACACACTGACAAACTGACAAACACACACTGACAAACTGACAAACACACACTGACAAACACACACTGACAAACTGACACTCACACACTGACAAACTGACAAACACACACTGACAAACTGACGCTCACACACTGACAAACTGACACACACGCTGAAAAACTGACACTCACACGCACTGACAAACTGAGACTCACACACTGACAAACTGACACTCACACACTGACAAAATGACACTCACACACTGACAAACTGACATACACGCTGACAAACTGACAAACACACACTGACAAACTGACAAACACACACTGACAAACTGACAATCACACACTGACAAACTGACAAACACACACTGACAACCTGACACACTCACACTGACAAACTGACACTCACACATTGACAAACTGACACTCACACACTGAAAAACTGACACTCACACACTGACAAACTGTCACTCATACACTGACAAACTGACAAACACACACTGACAAACTGACTCTCACACACTGACAAACTGACACTCACACACTGACAAACTGACACTCACACACTGACAAACTGACACACACTGACACACACTCACACACTGACAAACTGACACTCACACACTGACAAACTGACACACACACTGACACACACTCACACACTGACAAACTGACACTCACACACTGACAAACTGACACTCACACACTGACAAATTGATACACTCACACTGACAAACTGACACTCACACACTGACAAACTGACACTCAGACACTGACAAACTGACACTCACACACTGACAAACTGACACTCAGACACTGACAAACTGACACTCACACACTGACAAACTGACAAACACACACTGACAAACTGACACTCACACACTGACAAACTGACACTCACATACTGACAAATTGAAAATTGACAAACACACACTGACAAACTGATACTCACACACTGACAAACTGACATACACGCTGACAAACTGACAAACACACACTGAAAAACTGACACTCACACACTGACAAACTGACACTCACACACTGACACACACTCACACACTGACAAACAGACACTGACACACTGACAAACAGACACTGACACACTGACAAACTGACACTCACACACTGACAAACTGACACTCACACACTGACGAACTGACACTCACACACTGACAAACTGACACTCACACACTGACAAACTGACACTCACACACTGACACACTCACACACTGACAAACTGACACTCACACACTGACACTCACACACTGACAAACTGACAAACACACACTGACAAACTGACATGCACACTGCCAAACTGACACTCACACACTGACAAACACACACTGACAAACTGACTCTCACACACTGACAAACTGACACTCACACACTGACAAACTGACACTCACACACTGACAAACTGACACACACTGACACACACTCACACACTGACAAACTGACACTCACACACTGACAAACTGACACACACACTGACACACACTCACACACTGACAAACTGACACTCACACACTGACAAACTGACACTCACACACTGACAAATTGATACACTCACACTGACAAACTGACACTCACACACTGACAAACTGACACTCAGACACTGACAAACTGACACTCACACACTGACAAACTGACACTCAGACACTGACAAACTGACACTCACACACTGACAAACTGACAAACACACACTGACAAACTGACACTCACACACTGACAAACTGACACTCACATACTGACAAATTGAAAATTGGCAAACACACACTGACAAACTGATACTCACACACTGACAAACTGACATACACGCTGACAAACTGACAAACACACACTGAAAAACTGACATTCACACACTGACAAACTGACACTCACACACTGACACACACTCACACACTGACAAACAGACACTGACACACTGACAAACAGACACTGACACACTGACAAACTGACACTCACACACTGACACTCACACACTGACAAACTGACACTCACACACTGACGAACTGACACTCACACACTGACAAACTGACACTCACACACTGACAAACTGACACTCACACACTGACACACTCACACACTGACAAACTGACACTCACACACTGACACTCACACACTGACAAACTGACAAACACACACTGACAAACTGACACGCACACTGCCAAACTGACAAACACACATTGACAAACTGACAATCACACACTGACAAACTGAGAAACACACACTGACACACACTCACACACTGACAAACTGACACTCACACACTGACAAACTGACACTCACACACTGACAAACTGACACACACACACTGACAAACTGACACTCACACACTGACAAACTGACAAACACACACTGACAAACTGACAAACACACACTGACACACACTCACACACTGACAAACTGACACTCACACACTGACACACACTCACACACTGACAAACTGACAAACACACACTGACAAACTGACAAACACACACTGACAAACTGACAAACACACACAGACAAACTGACAGTCACACACTGAACCACACACACACGCAGACAAACTGACATGCACTGACAAACTGAAACACACACACACACACAGACAAACACACACTGACAAACTGAGACACACACACTGACAACCTGACACTCACACACTGTCAAACTGACACTCACACACTGACAAACACACACTGACAAACTGACAAACACACACTGAAAAACTGACACTCACACACTGACAAACTGTCACTCACACACTGACAAACTGACACTCACACACTGACAAACTGACACAGACACACTGACACACACTCACACACTGACAAACTGACAAACACACACTGACACACTGACAAACTGACACTCACACACGGACACTCACACACTGACAAACTGACACTCACACACTGACGAACTGACACTCACACACTGACAAACAGACACTCAAACACTGACACACTCACACACTGACAAACTGACACTCACACACTGACACACACACACTGACAAACTGACAAACACACTGACAAACTGACACGCACACTGACAAACTGACACTCACACACTGACAAACTGACACTCACACACTGACAAACTGACACACTCACACTGACAAACACACTCACACACTGACAAATTGACACACTCACACTGGCAAACTGACACTCACACACTGACAAACTGACACTCACACACTGACAAACTGACACTCACACACTGACAAACTGACACCCACACTGACAACCTGACACTCACACACTGACAAACTGACACTCACACACTGACAAATTGACACACTCACACTGACAAACTGACACTCACACACTGACAAACTGACAAACACACACTGAGAAACTGACAAACGCACACTGACAAACACACACTGACAAACTGACAAACTGACACTCACACACTGACAAACTGACAAACACACATTGACAAACTGACAATCACACACTGACAAACTGACAAACACACACTGACACACACTCACACACTGACACACACTCACACACTGACAAACTGACACTCACACACTGACAAACTGACACACACACACTGACAAACTGACACTCACACACTGACAAACTGACAAACACACACTGACAAACTGACACTCACACACTGACAAACTGACAAACACACACTGACACACACTCACACACTGACAAACTGACACTCACACACTGACACACACTCACACACTGACAAACTGACACTCACACACTGACACACACTCACACACTGACAAACTGACAAACACACACTGACAAACTGACAAACACACACTGACAAACACACACTGACAAACTGACACTCACACACTGACAAACTGACAAACACACACTGACAAACTGACGCTCACACACTGACAAACTGACACACACGCTGAAAAACTGACACTCACACGCACTGACAAACTGAGACTCACACACTGACAAACTGACACTCACACACTGACAAAATGACACACACACTGACAAACTGACATACACGCTGACAAACTGACAAACACACACTGACAAACTGACAAACACACACTGACAAACTGACAGTCACACACTGACAAACTGACAAACACACACTGACAACCTGACACACTCACACTGACAAACTGACACTCACACATTGACAAACTGACACTCACACACTGAAAAACTGACACTCACACACTGACAAACTGTCACTCATACACTGACAAACTGACAAACACACACTGACAAACTGACTCTCACACACTGACAAACTGACACTCACACACTGACAAACTGACACTCACACACTGACAAACTGACACACACTGACACACACTCACACACTGACAAACTGACACTCACACACTGACAAACTGACACACACACTGACACACACTCACACACTGACAAACTGACACTCACACACTGACAAACTGACACTCACACACTGACAAATTGATACACTCACACTGACAAACTGACACTCACACACTGACAAACTGACACTCAGACACTGACAAACTGACACTCACACACTGACAAACTGACACTCAGACACTGACAAACTGACACTCACACACTGACAAACTGACAAACACACACTGACAAACTGACACTCACACACTGACAAACTGACACTCACATACTGACAAATTGAAAATTGACAAACACACACTGACAAACTGATACTCACACACTGACAAACTGACATACACGCTGACAAACTGACAAACACACACTGAAAAACTGACACTCACACACTGACAAACTGACACTCACACACTGACACACACTCACACACTGACAAACAGACACTGACACACTGACAAACAGACACTGACACACTGACAAACTGACACTCACACACTGACACTCACACACTGACGAACTGACACTCACACACTGACAAACTGACACTCACACACTGACAAACTGACACTCACACACTGACACACTCACACACTGACAAACTGACACTCACACACTGACACTCACACACTGACAAACTGACAAACACACACTGACAAACTGACACGCACACTGCCAAACTGACACTCACACACTGACAAACTGACAAACACACACTGACAAACTGACTCTCACACACTGACAAACTGACACTCACACACTGACAAACTGACACTCACACACTGACAAACTGACACACACTGACACACACTCACACACTGACAAACTGACACTCACACACTGACAAACTGACACACACACTGACACACACTCACACACTGACAAACTGACACTCACACACTGACAAACTGACACTCACACACTGACAAATTGATACACTCACACTGACAAACTGACACTCACACACTGACAAACTGACACTCAGACACTGACAAACTGACACTCAGACACTGACAAACTGACACTCACACACTGACAAACTGACAAACACACACTGACAAACTGACACTCACACACTGACAAACTGACACTCACATACTGACAAATTGAAAATTGGCAAACACACACTGACAAACTGATACTCACACACTGACAAACTGACATACACGCTGACAAACTGACAAACACACACTGAAAAACTGACACTCACACACTGACAAACTGACACTCACACACTGACACACACTCACACACTGACAAACAGACACTGACACACTGACAAACAGACACTGACACACTGACAAACTGACACTCACACACTGACACTCACACACTGACAAACTGACACTCACACACTGACGAACTGACACTCACACACTGACAAACTGACACTCACACACTGACAAACTGACACTCACACACTGACACACTCACACACTGACAAACTGACACTCACACACTGACACTCACACACTGACAAACTGACAAACACACACTGACAAACTGACACGCACACTGCCAAACTGACACTCACACACTGACAAACTGACACTCACACACTGACATACTGACACTCACAAACTGACAAACACACACTGACAAACTGACATTCACACACTGACACACACTCACACACTGACAAACTGACACTCACACAGACAACCTGACACACTCACACTGACAAACTGACACTCACACACTGAAAAACTGACTCACACACTGAAAAACTGACACTCACACACTGACAAACTGTCACTCACACACTGACAAACTGACAAACACACACTGACAAACTGATCTCACACACTGACAAACTGACACTCACACACTGACAAACTGACACAGACTCACACACTGACAAACTGACACTCACACACTGACAAACTGACACTCACACAATGACAAATTGACACACTCACACTGACAAACTGACACTCACACACTGACAAACTGACACTCACACACTGACAAACTGACAAACACACACTGACAAACTGACACTCACACACTGACACTCACACACTGACAAACTGACACTCACAAACTGACAAACACACACTGACAAACTGACACTCACACACTGACAAACTGACACGCACATACTGACAAATTGAAAATTGACAAACACACACTGACAAACTGATACTCACACACTGACAAATTGACATACACGCTGACAAACTGACAAACACACACTGACAAACTGACACTCACACACTGACAAACTGACACTCACACACTGACAAACTGACACTCACACACTGACACACACTCACACACTGACAAACTGACACTCACACACTGACAAACTGACACTCACACACTGACAAACGGACACTCACACACTGACACTCACACACTGACAAATTGACACTCACACACTGACGAACTGACACTCACAAACTGACAAACTGACACTCACACACTGACAAACTGATACTCAAACACTGACACACTCACACACTGACAAACTGACACTCACACACTGACACACTCACACACTGACAAACTGACAAACACACACTGACAAACTGACACTCACACACTGACAAACTGACACTCACACACTGACAAACTGACAAACTGACACTCACCCACTGACAAACTGACACACTCACACTGACAAACACTCACACACTGACAAATTGACACACTCACACTGACAAACTGTCACTCACACACTGACAAACTGACACTCACACACTGACAAACTGACACTCACACACTGACAAACTGACACCCACACTGACAACCTGACACTCACACACTGACAAACTGACACTCACACTGACAACCTGACACACTCACACTGACAAACTGACACACTCATACACTGACAAACTGACACTCACACACTGACAAATTGACACACTCACACTGACAAACTGACACTCACACACTGACAAACTGACAAACACACACTGAGAAACTGACACGGACACACTCACACACTGACAAACTGACAAACACACACTGACAAACTGACACTCACACACTGACAAACTGACACACACACACTGACAAACTGAAACTCACACACTGACAAACTAACACTCACACACTGACAAACTGACAAACGCACACTGACAAACACACACTGACAAACTGACAAACTGACACTCACACACTGACAAACTGACAAACACACACTGACACACACTCACACACTGACACACACTCACACACTGACAAACTGACACTCACACACTGACAAACTGACACACACACACTGACAAACTGACACTCACACACTGACAAACTGACAAACACACACTGACAAACTGACACTCACACACTGACAAACTGACAAACACACACTGACACACACTCACACACTGACAAACTGACACTCACACACTGACACACACTCACACACTGACAAACTGACAAACACACACTGACAAACTGACAAACACACACTGACAAACTGACAAACACACACAGACAAACTGACAGTCACACACTGAACCACACACACACGCAGACAAACTGACACGCACTGACAAACTGAAACACACACACACACACAGACAAACACACACTGACAAACTGAGACACACACACTGACAGCCTGACACTCACACACTGTCAAACTGACACTCACACAATGACAAACACACACTGACAAACTGACAAACACACACTGAAAAACTGACACTCACACACTGACAAACTGTCACTCACACACTGACAAACTGACACTCACACACTGACAAACTGACACTCACACACTGACAAACTGACACTCACACACTGACACACACTCACACACTGACAAACTGACACACACACACTGACAAACTGACACACACACTGACACACACTCACACACTGACAAACTGACAAACACACACTGACACACTGACAAACTGACACTCACACACGGACACTCACACACTGACAAACTGACACTCACACACTGACGAACTGACACTCACACACTGACAAACAGACACTCAAACACTGACACACTCACACACTGACAAACTGACACTCACACACTGACACACACACACTGACAAACTGACAAACACACTGACAAACTGACACGCACACTGACAAACTGACACTCACACACTGACAAACTGACACTCACACACTGACAAACTGACACTCACCCACTGACAAACTGACACACTCACACTGACAAACACACTCACACTCTGACAAATTGACACACTCACACTGGCAAACTGACACTCACACACTGACAAACTGACACTCACACACTGACAAACTGACACTCACACACTGACAAACTGACAAACACACACTGACAAACTGACACTCACACACTGACAAACTGACACCCACACTGACAACCTGACACTCACACACTGACAAACTGACACTCACACTGACAACCTGACACACTCACGCTGACAAACTGACACACTCATACACTGACAAACTGACACTCACACACTGACAAATTGACACACTCACACTGACAAACTGACACTCACACACTGACAAACTGACAAACACACACTGAGAAACTGACACGGACACACTCACACACTGACAAACTGACAAACACACACTGACAAACTGACACTCACACACTGACAAACTGACACACACACACTGACAAACTGAAACTCACACACTGACAAACTAACACTCACACACTGACAAACTGACAAACGCACACTGACAAACACACACTGACAAACTGACAAACTGACACTCACACACTGACAAACTGACAAACACACATTGACAAACTGACAATCACACACTGACAAACTGACAAACACACACTGACACACACTCACACACTGACACACACTCACACACTGACAAACTGACACTCACACACTGACAAACTGACACACACACACTGACAAACTGACAATCACACACTGACAAACTGACAAACACACACTGACAAACTGACACTCACACACTGACAAACTGACAAACACACACTGACACACACTCACACACTGACAAACTGACACTCACACACTGACAAACTGACAAACACACACTGACAAACTGACAAACACACACAGACAAACTGACAGTCACACACTGAACCACACACACACGCAGACAAACTGACACGCACTGACAAACTGAAACACACACACACACACAGACAAACACACACTGACAAACTGAGACACACACACTGACAGCCTGACACTCACACACTGTCAAACTGACACTCACACACTGACAAACACACACTGACAAACTGACAAACACACACTGAAAAACTGACACTCACACACTGACAAACTGTCACTCACACACTGACAAACTGACACTCACACACTGACAAACTGACACTCACACACTGACAAACTGACACTCACACACTGACACACACTCACACACTGACAAACTGACACTCACACACTGACAAACTGACACACACACTGACACACACTCACACACTGACAAACTGACAAACACACACTGACACACTGACAAACTGACACTCACACACGGACACTCACACACTGACAAACTGACACTCACACACTGACGAACTGACACTCACACACTGACAAACAGACACTCAAACACTGACACACTCACACACTGACAAACTGACACTCACACACTGACACACACACACTGACAAACTGACAAACACACTGACAAACTGACAGGCACACTGACAAACTGACACTCACACACTGACAAACTGACACTCACACACTGACAAACTGACACTCACCCACTGACAAACTGACACACTCACACTGACAAACACACTCACACACTGACAAATTGACACACTCACACTGGCAAACTGACACTCACACACTGACAAACTGACACTCACACACTGACAAACTGACACTCACACACTGACAAACTGACAAACACACACTGACAAACTGACACTCACACACTGACAAACTGACACCCACACTGACAACCTGACACTCACACACTGACAAACTGACACTCACACTGACAACCTGACACACTCACGCTGACAAACTGACACACTCATACACTGACAAACTGACACTCACACTGACAAATTGACACACTCACACTGACAAACTGACACTCACACACTGACAAACTGACAAACGCACACTGAGAAACTGACACTCACACACTCACACACTAACAAACTGACAAACACACACTGACAAACTGACAATCACACACTGACAAACTGACACACACACACTGACAAACTGACACTCACACACTGACAAACTGACACTCACACACTGACAAACTGACAAACGCACACTGACAAACTGACAAACACACACTGACACACTGATAAACTGACAAACTGACACTCACACACTGACAAACTGACAAACACACATTGACAAACTGACACTCACACACTGACAAACTGACAAACACACACTGACACACCCTCACACACTGACACACTCACACACTGACAAACTGACACTCACACACTGAGAAACTGACACACACACACTGACAAACTAACCCTCACACACTGACAAACTGACACAAACGCTGACAAACTGACACTCACAAACACTGACAAACTGACAAACACACACTGACAAACTGACACTCACACACTGACAAACTGACAAACACACACTGACAAACTGACACTCACACACTGACACACTGACAAACTGACAAACACACACTGACACACACTCACACACTGACAAACTGACACTCACACACTGACACACACTCACACACTGACAAACTGACAAACACACACTGACAAACTGACACTCACACACTGACAAACTGACACTCACACACTGACAAACTGACACTCACACACTGACAAACTGACACACACACACTGACAAACTGACAAACACACACTGACAAACTGACACTCACACACTGACACACACTCACACACTGACAACCTGACACACTCACACTGACAAACTGACACTCACACAATGACAAACTGACACTCACACACTGAAAAACAAACACTCACACACTGACAAACTGTCACTCACACACTGACAAACTGACAAACACACACTGACAAACTGACTCTCACACACTGACAAACTGACACTCACACACTGACAAACTGACACTCACACACTCACACACTGACAAACTGACACTCACACACTGACAAACTGACACACACACTGACATACACTCACACACTGACAAACTGACACTCACACACTGACAAACTGACACTCACACACTGACAAATAGACACACTCACACTGACAAACTGACACTCACACACTGACAAACTGACACTCACACACTGACAAACTGACACTCAGACACTGACAAACTGACACTCACACACTGACAAACTGACAAACACACACTGACAAACCGACACTCACACACTGACAAACTGACACTCACATACTGACAAATTGAAAATTGACAAACACACACTGACAAACTGATACTCACACACTGACAAACTGACATACACGCTGACAAACTGACACTCACACACTGACAAACTGACACTCACACACTGACACACACTCACACACTGACAAACAGAAACTGACACACTGACAAACAGACACTGACACACTGACAAACCGACACTCACACACTGACACTCACACACTGACAAACTGACACTCACACACTGACGAACTGACACTCACACACTGACAAACTGACAAACAGACACTGACAAACTGACACGCACACTGCCAAACTGACACTCACACACTGACAAACTGACACTCACACACTGACAAACTGACACTCACACACTGACAAACTGACAAACACACACTGACAAACTGACACTCACACACTGACAAACTGACACTCACACACTGAAAAACTGACACTCACACACTGACAAACTGTCTGTCACACACACAGACAAACTGACAAACACACGCTGACAAACTGACTCTCACACACTGACAAACTGACAAACACACACTGACAAACTGACACTCACACACTGACAAACTGACAAACACACACTGACACACACTCACACACTGACAAACTGACACTCACACACTGACACACACTGACAAACTGACACTCACACACTGACACACACTCACACACTGACAAACTGACAAACACACACTGACAAACTGACAAACACACACTGACAAACTGACAAACACACACAGACAAACTGACAGTCACACACTGAACCACACACACACGCAGACAAACTGACACGCACTGACAAACTGAAACACACACACACACAGACAAACACACACTGACAACCTGACACTCACACACTGTCAAACTGACACTCACACACTGACAAACACACACTGACAAACTGACAAACACACACTGCAAACTGACATTCACACACTGACAAACTGACACTCATACACTGACAAACTGACACACACACACTGACAACCTGACACTCACACGCTGACACTCACACACTGACACTCACACACTGACACACTGACAAACACACACTGACAAACTGACAAACACACACTGACAAACTGACTCTCACACACTGACAAACTGACACTCACACACTGACAAACTGACACTCACACACTGACAAACTGACACTCACACACTGACACACACTCACACACTGACAAACTGACACTCACACACTGACAAACTGTCACACACACTGACACGCTCACACACTGACAAACTGACACTCACACACTGACAAACTGACACTCACACACTGACAAATTGACACTCACACACTGACAAACTGACACTCACACACTGACAAACTGACACTCACACACTGACAAACTGACACACACACACTGACAAACTGACAAACACACACTGACAAACTGACACTCACACACTGACACACACTCACACACTGACAACCTGACACACTCACACTGACAAACTGACACTCACACAATGACAAACTGACACTCACACACTGAAAAACAAACACTCACACACTGACAAACTGTCACTCACACACTGACAAACTGACAAACACACACTGACAAACTGACTCTCACACACTGACAAACTGACACTCACACACTGACAAACTGACACTCACACACTCACACACTGACAAACTGACACTCACACACTGACAAACTGACACACACACTGACATACACTCACACACTGACAAACTGACACTCACACACTGACAAACTGACACTCACACACTGACAAATAGACACACTCACACTGACAAACTGACACTCACACACTGACAAACTGACACTCACACACTGACAAACTGACACTCAGACACTGACAAACTGACACTCACACACTGACAAACTGACAAACACACACTGACAAACCGACACTCACACACTGACAAACTGACACTCACATACTGACAAATTGAAAATTGACAAACACACACTGACAAACTGATACTCACACACTGACAAACTGACATACACGCTGACAAACTGACACTCACACACTGACAAACTGACACTCACACACTGACACACACTCACACACTGACAAACAGAAACTGACACACTGACAAACAGACACTGACACACTGACAAACCGACACTCACACACTGACACTCACACACTGACAAACTGACACTCACACACTGACGAACTGACACTCACACACTGACAAACTGACAAACAGACACTGACAAACTGACACGCACACTGCCAAACTGACACTCACACACTGACAAACTGACACTCACACACTGACAAACTGACACTCACACACTGACAAACTGACAAACACACACTGACAAACTGACACTCACACACTGACAAACTGACACTCACACACTGAAAAACTGACACTCACACACTGACAAACTGTCTGTCACACACACAGACAAACTGACAAACACACGCTGACAAACTGACTCTCACACACTGACAAACTGACAAACACACACTGACAAACTGACACTCACACACTGACAAACTGACAAACACACACTGACACACACTCACACACTGACAAACTGACACTCACACACTGACACACACTGACAAACTGACACTCACACACTGACACACACTCACACACTGACAAACTGACAAACACACACTGACAAACTGACAAACACACACTGACAAACTGACAAACACACACAGACAAACTGACAGTCACACACTGAACCACACACACACGCAGACAAACTGACACGCACTGACAAACTGAAACACACACACACACAGACAAACACACACTGACAACCTGACACTCACACACTGTCAAACTGACACTCACACACTGACAAACACACACTGACAAACTGACAAACACACACTGCAAACTGACATTCACACACTGACAAACTGACACTCATACACTGACAAACTGACACACACACACTGACAACCTGACACTCACACGCTGACACTCACACACTGACACTCACACACTGACACACTGACAAACACACACTGACAAACTGACAAACACACACTGACAAACTGACTCTCACACACTGACAAACTGACACTCACACACTGACAAACTGACACTCACACACTGACAAACTGACACTCACACACTGACACACACTCACACACTGACAAACTGACACTCACACACTGACAAACTGTCACACACACTGACACGCTCACACACTGACAAACTGACACTCACACACTGACAAACTGACACTCACACACTGACAAATTGACACTCACACACTGACAAACTGACACTCACACACTGACAAACTGACACTCACACACTGACAAACTGACACTCACATACTGACAAATTGAAAATTGACAAGCACACACTGACAAACTGATACTCAAACACTGACAAACTGACATACAGGCTGACAAACTGACAAACACACACTAACAAACTGATACTCACACACTGACAAACTGACACTCACACACTGACACACACACTGACAAACAGACACTGACACACTGACAAACTGACACTCACACACTGACACACACACACTGACAAACTGACACTCACACACTGATTAACTGACACTCACACACTGACAAACTGACACTCACACACTGACAAACTGACACTCACACACTGACACACTCACACACTGACAAACTGACACTCACACACTGACACACTCACACACTGACAAACTGACAAACACACACTGACAAACTGTCACGCACACTGACAAACTGACACTCACACACTGACAAACTGACACTCACACACTGACAAACTGACACACACACACTGACAAACTGACGAACACAAACTGACACTCACACACTGACACACATTCACACACTGACAAACTGACACTCACACACTGACAAACTGCAAACACACACTGACAAACTGACACTCACACACTGACAAACTGACACTCACACACTGACAAACTGACACTCACACAGACAACCTGACACACTCACACTGACAAACTGACACTCACACACTGAAAAACTGACACTCACACACTGACAAACTGTCACTCACACACTGACAAACTGACACTCACACACTGACAAACTGACACTCACACACTGACAAACTGACACTCACACACTGACACACACTCACACACTGACAAACTGACACTCACACACTGACAAACTGACACACACACTGACACACACTCACACACTGACAAACTGACAAACACACACTGACACACTGACAAACTGACACTCACACACTGACAAACTGACACCCACACTGACAACCTGACACTCACACACTGACAAACTGACACACTCATACACTGACAAACTGACACTCACGCACTGACAAATTGACACACACACACTGACAAACTGACACTCACACACTGACAAACTGACAAACACACACTGAGAAACTGACACGCACACACTCACACACTGACAAACTGACAAACACACACTGACAAACTGACACTCACACACTGACAAACTGACACACACACACTGACAAACTGACACTCACACACTGACAAACTGACAAACGTACACTGACAAACAGACACTGACAAACTGACAAACTGACACTCACACACTGACAAACTGACAAACACACATTGACAAACTGACAATCACACACTGACAAACTGACAAACACACACTGACACACACTCACACACTGACACACACTCACACACTGACAAACTGACACTCACACACTGACAAACTGACACACACACACTGACAAACTGACACTCACAGACTGACAAACTGACAAACACACACTGACACACACTGACAAACTGACACTCACACACTGACACACACTCACACACTGACAAACTGACAAACACACACTGACAAACTGACAAACACACACAGACAAACTGACAGTCACACACTGAACCACACACACACGCAGACAAACTGACACGCACTGACAAACTGAAACACACACACACACAGACAAACACACACTGACAAACTGAGACACACACACTGACAACCTGACACACACACTGTCAAACTGACACTCACACACTGACAAACACACACTGACAAACTGACAAACACACACTGAAAAACTGACACTCACACACTGACAAACTGTCACTCACACACTGACAAACTGACACTCACACACTGACAAACTGACACTCACACACTGACAAACTGACACTCACACACTGACACACACTCACACACTGACAAACTGACACTCACACACTGACAAACTGACACACACACTGACACACACTCACACACTGACATATGACAAACACACACTGACACACTGACAAACTGACACTCACACACGGACACTCACACACTGACAAACTGACACTCACACACTGACGAACTGACACTCACACACTGACAAACAGACACTCAAACACTGACACACTCACACACTGACAAACTGACACTCACACACTGACACACACACACTGACAAACTGACAAACACACTGACAAACTAACACGCACACTGACAAACTGACACTCACACACTGACAAACTGACACTCACACACTGACAAACTGACACTCACCCACTGACAAACTGACACACTCACACTGACAAACACACTCACACACTGACAAATTGACACAATCACACTGGCAAACTGACACTCACACACTGACAAACTGACACTCACACACTGACAAACTGACACTCACACACTGACAAACTGACAAACACACACTGACAAACTGACACTCACACACTGACAAACTGACACCCACACTGACAACCTGACACTCACACACTGACAAACTGACACTCACACTGACAACCTGACACACTCACGCTGACAAACTGACACACTCATACACTGACAAACTGACACTCACACTGACAAATTGACACACTCACACTGACAAACTGACACTCACACACTGACAAACTGACAAACGCACACTGAGAAACTGACACTCACACACTCACACACTAACAAACTGACAAACACACACTGACAAACTGACAATCACACACTGACAAACTGACACACACACACTGACAAACTGACACTCACACACTGACAAACTGACACTCACACACTGACAAACTGACAAACGCACACTGACAAACTGACAAACACACACTGACACACTGATAAACTGACAAACTGACACTCACACACTGACACACTGACAAACACACATTGACAAACTGACACTCACACACTGACAAACTGACAAACACACACTGACACACCCTCACACACTGACACACTCACACACTGACAAACTGACACTCACACACTGACAAACTGACAAACACACACTGACAAACTGACACTCACACACTGACAAACTGACAAACACACACTGACACACACTCACACACTGACAAACTGACACTCACACACTGACACACACTCACACACTGACAAACTGACAAACACACACTGACAAACTGACACTCACACACTGACAAACTGACACTCACACACTGACAAACTGACAAACTGACACTCACACACTGACAAACTGACACACACACACACTGACAAACTGACACACACACACACTGACAAACTGACACACACACACTGACAAACTGACAAACACACACTGACAAACTGACACTCACACACTGACACACACTCACACACTGACAACCTGACACACTCACACTGACAAACTGACACTCACACAATGACAAACTGACACTCACACACTGAAAATCAAACACTCACACACTGACAAACTGTCACTCACACACTGACAAACTGACAAACACACACTGACAAACTGACTCTCACACACTGACAAACTGACACTCACACACTGACACACACTCACACACTGACAAACTGACACTCACACACTGACAAACTGACACACACACTGACATACACTCACACACTGACAAACTGACACTCACACACTGACAAACTGACACTCACACACTGACAAATAGACACACTCACACTGACAAACTGACACTCACACACTGACAAACTGACACTCACACACTGACAAACTGACACTCAGACACTGACAAACTGACACTCACACACTGACAAACTGACAAACACACACTGACAAACTGACACTCACACACTGACAAACTGACACTCACATACTGACAAATTGAAAATTGACAAACACACACTGACAAACTGATACTCACACACTGACAAACTGACATACACGCTGACAAACTGACACTCACACACTGACAAACTGACACTCACACACTGACACACACTCACACACTGACAAACAGAAACTGACACACTGACAAACAGACACTGACACACTGACAAACCGACACTCACACACTGACACTCACACACTGACAAACTGACACTCACACACTGACGAACTGACACTCACACACTGACAAACTGACAAACAGACACTGCCAAACTGACACGCACACTGCCAAACTGACACTCACACACTGACAAACTGACACTCACACACTGACAAACTGACACTCACACACTGACAAACTGACAAACACACACTGACAAACTGACATTCACACACTGACAAACTGACACTCACACACTGAAAAACTGACACTCACACACTGACAAACTGTCTGTCACACACACTGACAAACTGACAAAGACACGCTGACAAACTGACTCTCACACACTGACAAACTGACAAACACACACTGACAAACTGACACTCACACACTGACAAACTGACAAACACACACTGACACACACTCACACACTGACAAACTGACACTCACACACTGACACACACTCACACACTGACAAACTGACAAACACACACTGACAAACTGACAAACACACACTGACAAACTGACAAACACACACAGACACACTGACAGTCACACACTGAACCACACACACACGCAGACAAACTGACACGCACTGACAAACTGAAACACACACACACACACAGACAAACACACACTGACAAACTGAGACACACACACTGACAACCTGACACTCACACACTGTCAAACTGACACTCACACACTGACAAACACACACTGACAAACTGACAAACACACACTGACAAACTGACATTCACACACTGACAAACTGACACTCATACACTGACAAACTGACACACACACACTGACAACCTGACACTCACACGCTGACACTCACACACTGACACTCACACACTGACACACACTCACACACTGACAAACTGACAAACACACACTGACAAACTGACAAACACACACTGACAAACTGACTCTCACACACTGACAAACTGACACTCACACACTGACAAACTGACACTCACACACTGACAAACTGACACTCACACACTGACACACACTCACACACTGACAAACTGACACTCACACACTGACAAACTGACACACACACTGACACACTCACACACTGACAAACTGACACTCACACACTGACAAACTGACACTCACACACTGACAAATTGACACACTCACACTGACAAACTGACACTCACACACTGACAAACTGACACTCACACACTGACAAACTGACACTCACATACTGACAAATTGAAAATTGACAAGCACACACTGACAAACTGATACTCAAACACTGACAAACTGACATACAGGCTGACAAACTGACAAACACACACTAACAAACTGATACTCACACACTGACAAACTGACACTGACACACACACTGACAAACAGACACTGACACACTGACAAACTGACACTCACACACTGACACACACACACTGACAAACTGACACTCACACACTGATTAACTGACACTCACACACTGACAAACTGACACTCACACACTGACACACTCACACACTGACAAACTGACACTCACACACTGACACACTCACACACTGACAAACTGACAAACACACACTGACAAACTGTCACGCACACTGACAAACTGACACTCACACACTGACAAACGGACACTCACACACTGACAAACTGACACACACACACTGACAAACTGACGAACACAAACTGACACTCACACACTGACACACATTCACACACTGACAAACTGACACTCACACACTGACAAACTGCAAACACACACTGACAAACTGACACTCACACACTGACAAACTGACACTCACACACTGACAAACTGACACTCACACAGACAACCTGACACACTCACACTGACAAACTGACACTCACACACTGACAAACTGACACTCACACACTGAAAAACTGACACTCACACACTGACAAACTGTCACTCACACACTGACAAACTGACACTCACACACTGACAAACTGACACTCACACACTGACACACACTCACACACTGACAAACTGACACTCACACACTGACAAACTGACACACACACTGACACACACTCACACACTGACAAACAGACAAACACACACTGACACACTGACAAACTGACACTCACACACGGACACTCACACACTGACAAACTGACACTCACACAGTGACGAACTGACACTCACACACTGACAAACTGACACTCAAACACTGACACACTCACACACTGACAAACTGACACTCACACACTGACACACACACACTGACAAACTGACAAACACACACTGACAAACTGACACGCACACTGACAAACTGACACTCACACACTGACAAACTGACACTCACACACTGACAAACTGACACTCACCCACTGACAAACTGACACACTCACACTGACAAACACACTCACACACTGACAAATTGACACACTCACACTGGCAAACTGACACTCACACACTGACAAACTGACATTCACACACTGACAAACTAACACTCACACACTGACAAACTGACAAACACACACTGACACACACTCACACACTGACACACACTCACACACTGACAAACTGACACTCACACACTGACAAACTGACACACACACACTGACAAACTGACACTCACAGACTGACAAACTGACAAACACACACTGACAAACTGACACTCACACACTGACACACACTCACACACTGACAAACTGACAAACACACACTGACAAACTGACAAACACACACAGACAAACTGACAGTCACACACTGAACCACACACACACGCAGACAAACTGACACGCACTGACAAACTGAAACACACACACACACAGACAAACACACACTGACAAACTGAGACACACACACTGACAACCTGACACACACACTGTCAAACTGACACTCACACACTGACAAACACACACTGACAAACTGACAAACACACACTGAAAAACTGACACTCACACACTGACAAACTGTCACTCACACACTGACAAACTGACACTCACACACTGACAAACTGACACTCACACACTGACAAACTGACACTCACACACTGACACACACTCACACACTGACAAACTGACACTCACACACTGACAAACTGACACACACACTGACACACACTCACACACTGACATATGACAAACACACACTGACACACTGACAAACTGACACTCACACACGGACACTCACACACTGACAAACTGACACTCACACACTGACGAACTGACACTCACACACTGACAAACAGACACTCAAACACTGACACACTCACACACTGACAAACTGACACTCACACACTGACACACACACACTGACAAACTGACAAACACACTGACAAACTAACACGCACACTGACAAACTGACACTCACACACTGACAAACTGACACTCACACACTGACAAACTGACACTCACCCACTGACAAACTGACACACTCACACTGACAAACACACTCACACACTGACAAATTGACACAATCACACTGGCAAACTGACACTCACACACTGACAAACTGACACTCACACACTGACAAACTGACACTCACACACTGACAAACTGACAATCACACACTGACAAACTGACACCCACACTGACAACCTGACACTCACACACTGACAAACTGACACTCACACTGACAACCTGACACACTCACGCTGACAAACTGACACACTCATACACTGACAAACTGACACTCACACTGACAAATTGACACACTCACACTGACAAACTGACACTCACACACTGACAAACTGACAAACGCACACTGAGAAACTGACACTCACACACTCACACACTAACAAACTGACAAACACACACTGACAAACTGACAATCACACACTGACAAACTGACACACACACACTGACAAACTGACACTCACACACTGACAAACTGACACTCACACACTGACAAACTGACAAACGCACACTGACAAACTGACAAACACACACTGACACACTGATAAACTGACAAACTGACACTCACACACTGACACACTGACAAACACACATTGACAAACTGACACTCACACACTGACAAACTGACAAACACACACTGACACACCCTCACACACTGACACACTCACACACTGACAAACTGACACTCACACACTGACAAACTGACAAACACACACTGACAAACTGACACTCACACACTGACAAACTGACAAACACACACTGACACACACTCACACACTGACAAACTGACACTCACACACTGACACACACTCACACACTGACAAACTGACAAACACACACTGACAAACTGACACTCACACACTGACAAACTGACACTCACACACTGACAAACTGACAAACTGACACTCACACACTGACAAACTGACACACACACACACTGACAAACTGACACACACACACACTGACAAACTGACACACACACACACTGACAAACTGACACACACACACTGACAAACTGACAAACACACACTGACAAACTGACACTCACACACTGACACACACTCACACACTGACAACCTGACACACTCACACTGACAAACTGACACTCACACAATGACAAACTGACACTCACACACTGAAAATCAAACACTCACACACTGACAAACTGTCACTCACACACTGACAAACTGACAAACACACACTGACAAACTGACTCTCACACACTGACAAACTGACACTCACACACTGACACACACTCACACACTGACAAACTGACACTCACACACTGACAAACTGACACACACACTGACATACACTCACACACTGACAAACTGACACTCACACACTGACAAACTGACACTCACACACTGACAAATAGACACACTCACACTGACAAACTGACACTCACACACTGACAAACTGACACTCACACACTGACAAACTGACACTCAGACACTGACAAACTGACACTCACACACTGACAAACTGACAAACACACACTGACAAACTGACACTCACACACTGACAAACTGACACTCACATACTGACAAATTGAAAATTGACAAACACACACTGACAAACTGATACTCACACACTGACAAACTGACATACACGCTGACAAACTGACACTCACACACTGACAAACTGACACTCACACACTGACACACACTCACACACTGACAAACAGAAACTGACACACTGACAAACAGACACTGACACACTGACAAACCGACACTCACACACTGACACTCACACACTGACAAACTGACACTCACACACTGACGAACTGACACTCACACACTGACAAACTGACAAACAGACACTGCCAAACTGACACGCACACTGCCAAACTGACACTCACACACTGACAAACTGACACTCACACACTGACAAACTGACACTCACACACTGACAAACTGACAAACACACACTGACAAACTGACATTCACACACTGACAAACTGACACTCACACACTGAAAAACTGACACTCACACACTGACAAACTGTCTGTCACACACACTGACAAACTGACAAAGACACGCTGACAAACTGACTCTCACACACTGACAAACTGACAAACACACACTGACAAACTGACACTCACACACTGACAAACTGACAAACACACACTGACACACACTCACACACTGACAAACTGACACTCACACACTGACACACACTCACACACTGACAAACTGACAAACACACACTGACAAACTGACAAACACACACTGACAAACTGACAAACACACACAGACACACTGACAGTCACACACTGAACCACACACACACGCAGACAAACTGACACGCACTGACAAACTGAAACACACACACACACACAGACAAACACACACTGACAAACTGAGACACACACACTGACAACCTGACACTCACACACTGTCAAACTGACACTCACACACTGACAAACACACACTGACAAACTGACAAACACACACTGACAAACTGACATTCACACACTGACAAACTGACACTCATACACTGACAAACTGACACACACACACTGACAACCTGACACTCACACGCTGACACTCACACACTGACACTCACACACTGACACACACTCACACACTGACAAACTGACAAACACACACTGACAAACTGACAAACACACACTGACAAACTGACTCTCACACACTGACAAACTGACACTCACACACTGACAAACTGACACTCACACACTGACAAACTGACACTCACACACTGACACACACTCACACACTGACAAACTGACATTCACACACTGACAAACTGACACTCATACACTGACAAACTGACACACACACACTGACAACCTGACACTCACACGCTGACACTCACACACTGACACTCACACACTGACACACACTCACACACTGACAAACTGACAAACACACACTGACAAACTGACAAACACACACTGACAAACTGACTCTCACACACTGACAAACTGACACTCACACACTGACAAACTGACACTCACACACTGACAAACTGACACTCACACACTGACACACACTCACACACTGACAAACTGACACTCACACACTGACAAATTGACACACTCACACTGACAAACTGACACTCACACACTGACAAACTGACACTCACACACTGACAAACTGACACTCACATACTGACAAATTGAAAATTGACAAGCACACACTGACAAACTGATACTCAAACACTGACAAACTGACATACAGGCTGACAAACTGACAAACACACACTAACAAACTGATACTCACACACTGACAAACTGACACTGACACACACACTGACAAACAGACACTGACACACTGACAAACTGACACTCACACACTGACACACACACACTGACAAACTGACACTCACACACTGATTAACTGACACTCACACACTGACAAACTGACACTCACACACTGACACACTCACACACTGACAAACTGACACTCACACACTGACACACTCACACACTGACAAACTGACAAACACACACTGACAAACTGTCACGCACACTGACAAACTGACACTCACACACTGACAAACGGACACTCACACACTGACAAACTGACACACACACACTGACAAACTGACGAACACAAACTGACACTCACACACTGACACACATTCACACACTGACAAACTGACACTCACACACTGACAAACTGCAAACACACACTGACAAACTGACACTCACACACTGACAAACTGACACTCACACACTGACAAACTGACACTCACACAGACAACCTGACACACTCACACTGACAAACTGACACTCACACACTGACAAACTGACACTCACACACTGAAAAACTGACACTCACACACTGACAAACTGTCACTCACACACTGACAAACTGACACTCACACACTGACAAACTGACACTCACACACTGACACACACTCACACACTGACAAACTGACACTCACACACTGACAAACTGACACACACACTGACACACACTCACACACTGACAAACAGACAAACACACACTGACACACTGACAAACTGACACTCACACACGGACACTCACACACTGACAAACTGACACTCACACAGTGACGAACTGACACTCACACACTGACAAACTGACACTCAAACACTGACACACTCACACACTGACAAACTGACACTCACACACTGACACACACACACTGACAAACTGACAAACACACACTGACAAACTGACACGCACACTGACAAACTGACACTCACACACTGACAAACTGACACTCACACACTGACAAACTGACACTCACCCACTGACAAACTGACACACTCACACTGACAAACACACTCACACACTGACAAATTGACACACTCACACTGGCAAACTGACACTCACACACTGACAAACTGACATTCACACACTGACAAACTAACACTCACACACTGACAAACTGACAAACACACACTGACAAACTGACACTCACACACTGACAAACTGACACCCACACTGACAACCTGACACTCACACACTGACAAACTGACACTCACACTGACAACCTGACACACTCACGCTGACAAACTGACACACTCATACACTGACAAACTGACACTCACACTGACAAATTGACACACTCACACTGACAAACTGACACTCACACACTGACAAACTGACAAACACACACTGAGAAACTGACACTCACACACTCACACACTAACAAACTGACAAACACACACTGACAAACTGACAATCACACACTGACAAACTGACACACACACACTGACAAACTGACACTCACACACTGACAAACTGACACTCACACACTGACAAACTGACAAACGCACACTGACAAACTGACAAACACACACTGACACACTGATAAACTGACAAACTGACACTCACACACTGACAAACTGACAAACACACATTGACAAACTGACACTGACAAACTGACAAACACACACTGACACACCCTCACACACTGACACACTCACACACTGACAAACTGACACTCACACACTGACAAACTGACACACACACACTGACAAACTGACCCTCACACACTGACAAACTGACACAAACGCTGACAAACTGACACTCACAAACACTGACAAACTGACAAACACACACTGACAAACTGACACTCACACACTGACAAACTGACAAACACACACTGACAAACTGACAAACACACACTGACACACACTCACACACTGAAAAACTGACACTCACACACTGACAAACTGACAAACTGACACTCACACACTGACAAACTGACACACACACACACTGACAAACTGACACACACACACTGACAAACTGACAAACACACACTGACAAACTGGCTCTCACACACTGACAAACTGACACTCACACACTGACAAACTGACACTCACACACTGACAAACTGACACTCACACACTGACACACACTCACACACTGACAAACTGACACTCACACACTGACAAACTGACACACACACTGACATACACTCACACACTGACAAACTGACACTCACACACTGACAAACTGACACTCACACACTGACAAATAGACACACTCACACTGACAAACTGACACTCACACACTGACAAACTGACACTCACACACTGACAAACTGACACTCACACACTGACAAACTGACAAACACACACTGACAAACTGACACTCACACACTGACAAACTGACACTCACATACTGACAAATTGAAAATTGACAAACACACACTGACAAACTGATACTCACACACTGACAAACTGACATACACGCTGACAAACTGACAAACACGCACTGACAAACTGACACTCACACACTGACAAACTGACACTCACACACTGACACACACTCACACACTGACAAACAGAAACTGACACACTGACAAACAGACACTGACACACTGACACACTGACACTCACACACTGACAAACTGACACTCACACACTGACGAACTGACACTCACACACTGACAAACTGACAAACACATACTGACAAACTGACACTCACACACTGACACACACTCACACACTGACAAACTGACACTCACACACTGACAAACTGAAAACACACACTGACAAACTGACACTCACACACTGACAAACTGACACTCACACACTGACAAACTGACACTCACACAGACAACCTGACACACTCACACTGACAAACTGACACTCACACACTGACAAACTGACACTCACACACTGAAAAACTGACACTCACACACTGACAAACTGTCACTCACACACTGACAAACTGACAAACACACACTGACAAACTGACTCTCACACACTGACAAACTGACACTCACACACTGACAAACTGACACACACACTGACACACACACACACACTGACAAACTGACACTCACACACTGACAAACTGACACACACACTGACACACACTCACACACTGACAAACTGACACTCACACACTGACAAACTGACACTCACACACTGACAAATTGACACACTCACACTGACAAACTGATACTCACACACTGACAAACTGACATACACGCTGACAAACTGACAAACACACACTGACAAACTGACACTCACACACTGACAAACTGACACTCACACACTGACAAACTGACACTCACACACTGACAAACAGACACTGACACACTGACAAACTGACACTCACACTGACACTCACACACTGACAAACTGACACTCACACACTGACGAACTGACACTCACACACTGACAAACTGACACTCACACACTGACAAACTGACACTCAAACACTGACACACTCACACACTGACAAACTGACAAACACACACTGACAAACTGACACTCACACACTGACAAACTGACACTCACACACTGACAAACTGACACACTCACACTGACAAACTGTCACTCACACACTGACAAACTGACACTCACACACTGACAAACTGACACCCACACTGACAACCTGACACACTCACACTGACAAACAGACTCACACACTGACAAACTGACACTCAAACACTGACACACACACACACACTGACAAACTGACACTCACACACTGACAAACTGACACACACACTGACACACACTCACACACTGACAAACTGACACTCACACACTGACAAACTGACACTCACACACTGACAAATTGACACACTCACACTGACAAACTGATACTCACACACTGACAAACTGACATACACGCTGACAAAGTGACAAACACACACTGACAAACTGACACTCACACACTGACAAACTGACACTCACACACTGACAAACTGACACTCACACACTGACAAACTGACACTCACACACTGACAAACAGACACTGACACACTGACAAACTGACACTCACACACTGACACTCACACACTGACAAACTGACACTCACACACTGACGAACTGACACTCACACACTGACAAACTGACACTCACAAACTGACAAACTGACACTCAAACACTGACACACTCACACACTGACAAACTGACAAACACACACTGACAAACTGACACTCACACACTGACAAACTGACACTCACACACTGACAAATTGACACACTCATACTGACAAACTGTCACTCACACACTGACAAACTGACACTCACACACTGACAAACTGACACCCACACTGACAACCTGACACACTCACACTGACAAACACACTCACACACTGACAAACTGACAAACACACACTGAGAAACTGACACTCACACACTCACACACTGACAAACTGACATACACACACTGACAAACTGACACTCACACACTGACAAACTGACACACACACACTGACAAACTGACACTCACACACTGACAAACTGACACTCACACACTGACAAACTGACAAACGCACACTGTCAAACTGACAAACACACACTGACACACTGACAAACTGACAAACACACATTGACAAACTGACACTCACACACTGACAAACTGACAAACACACACTGACACACACACACACTGACACACACTCACACACTGACAAAATAACACTCACACACTGACAAACTGACAGACACTGACAAACTGACACACACACACTGACAAACTGACACAAACGCTGACAAACTGACACTCACACACACTGACAAACTGACAAACACACACTGAAAAACTGACACTCACACACTGACAAACTGACAAACACACACTGACAAACTGACACTCACACACTGACAAACTGACAAACACACACTGGCACACACTCACACACTGACAAACTGACAAACTGACACTCACACACTGACACACACTCACACACTGACAAACTGACAAACACACACTGACAAACTGACAAACACACACTGACAAACTGACAAACACACACAGACAAACTGACAGTCACACACTGAACCACACACACACGCAGACAAACTGACACACACTGACAAACTGAAACACACACACACACAGACAAACACACACTGACAAACTGAGACACACACACTGACAACCTGACACTCACACACTGACAAACTGACACTCACACACTGACAAACACACACTGACAAACTGACAAACACACACTGACAAACTGACATTCACACACTGACAAACTGACACTCATACACTGACAAACTGACACACACACACTGACAACCTGACACTCACACGCTGACACTCACACACTGACACTCACACACTGACAAACTGACACTCACACACTGACAAACTGACACACACACACTGACAACCTGACACTCTCACACTGACAAACTGACACTCACAGACTGACAAACTGACACTCACACACTGACACACACTCACACACTGACAAACTGACACTCACACACTGACAAACTGACACACACACTGACACACTCACACACTGACAAA
Organism: Scyliorhinus torazame; assembly: GCF_047496885.1. Lineage (NCBI taxonomy): Eukaryota > Metazoa > Chordata > Chondrichthyes > Carcharhiniformes > Scyliorhinidae > Scyliorhinus > Scyliorhinus torazame. The sequence goes on from NC_092728.1 coordinate 5,534,630, forward strand.
CTGACACTCACACACTGACAAACTGACACTCACACACTGACAAATTGACACACTCACACTGACAAACTGACACTCACACACTGACAAACTGACACTCACACACTGACAAACTGACACTCACATACTGACAAATTGAAAATTGACAAGCACACACTGACAAACTGATACTCAAACACTGACAAACTGACATACAGGCTGACAAACTGACAAACACACACTAACAAACTGATACTCACACACTGACAAACTGACACTGACACACACACTGACAAACAGACACTGACACACTGACAAACTGACACTCACACACTGACACACACACACTGACAAACTGACACTCACACACTGATTAACTGACACTCACACACTGACAAACTGACACTCACACACTGACAAACTGACACTCACACACTGACACACTCACACACTGACAAACTGACACTCACACACTGACACACTCACACACTGACAAACTGACAAACACACACTGACAAACTGTCACGCACACTGACAAACTGACACTCACACACTGACAAACGGACACTCACACACTGACAAACTGACACACACACACTGACAAACTGACGAACACAAACTGACACTCACACACTGACACACATTCACACACTGACAAACTGACACTCACACACTGACAAACTGCAAACACACACTGACAAACTGACACTCACACACTGACAAACTGACACTCACACAGACAACCTGACACACTCACACTGACAAACTGACACTCACACACTGACAAACTGACACTCACACACTGAAAAACTGACACTCACACACTGACAAACTGTCACTCACACACTGACAAACTGACACTCACACACTGACAAACTGACACTCACACACTGACACACACTCACACACTGACAAACTGACACTCACACACTGACAAACTGACACACACACTGACACACACTCACACACTGACAAACAGACAAACACACACTGACACACTGACAAACTGACACTCACACACGGACACTCACACACTGACAAACTGACACTCACACACTGACGAACTGACACTCACACACTGACAAACTGACACTCAAACACTGACACACTCACACACTGACAAACTGACACTCACACACTGACACACACACACTGACAAACTGACAAACACACACTGACAAACTGACACGCACACTGACAAACTGACACTCACACACTGACAAACTGACACTCACACACTGACAAACTGACACTCACCCACTGACAAACTGACACACTCACACTGACAAACACACTCACACACTGACAAATTGACACACTCACACTGGCAAACTGACACTCACACACTGACAAACTGACATTCACACACTGACAAACTAACACTCACACACTGACAAACTGACAAACACACACTGACAAACTGACACTCAGACACTGACAAACTGACACCCACACTGACAACCTGACACTCACACACTGACAAACTGACACTCACACTGACAACCTGACACACTCACGCTGACAAACTGACACACTCATACACTGACAAACTGACACTCACACTGACAAATTGACACACTCACACTGACAAACTGACACTCACACACTGACAAACTGACAAACACACACTGAGAAACTGACACTCACACACTCACACACTAACAAACTGACAAACACACACTGACAATCACACACTGACAAACTGACACACACACACTGACAAACTGACACTCACACACTGACAAACTGACACTCACACACTGACAAACTGACAAACGCACACTGACAAACTGACAAACACACACTGACACACTGATAAACTGACAAACTGACACTCACACACTGACAAACTGACAAACACACATTGACAAACTGACACTGACAAACTGACAAACACACACTGACACACCCTCACACACTGACACACTCACACACTGACAAACTGACACTCACACACTGACAAACTGACACACACACACTGACAAACTGACCCTCACACACTGACAAACTGACACAAACGCTGACAAACTGACACTCACAAACACTGACAAACTGACAAACACACACTGACAAACTGACACTCACACACTGACAAACTGACAAACACACACTGACAAACTGACAAACACACACTGACACACACTCACACACTGAAAAACTGACACTCACACACTGACAAACTGACACTCACACACTGACAAACTGACACACACACACACTGACAAACTGACACACACACACTGACAAACTGACAAACACACACTGACAAACTGACACTCACACACTGACACACACTCACACACTGACAACCTGACACACTCACACTGACAAACTGACACTCACACAATGACAAACTGACACTCACACACTGAAAAACAAACACTCACACACTGACAAACTGTCACTCACACACTGACAAACTGACAAACACACACTGACAAACTGGCTCTCACACACTGACAAACTGACACTCACACACTGACAAACTGACACTCACACACTGACAAACTGACACTCACACACTGACACACACTGACAAACTGACACTCACACACTGACAAACTGACACACACACTGACATACACTCACACACTGACAAACTGACACTCACACACTGACAAACTGACACTCACACACTGACAAATAGACACACTCACACTGACAAACTGACACTCACACACTGACAAACTGACACTCACACACTGACAAACTGACACTCACACACTGACAAACTGACAAACACACACTGACAAACTGACACTCACACACTGACAAACTGACACTCACATACTGACAAATTGAAAATTGACAAACACACACTGACAAACTGATACTCACACACTGACAAACTGACATACACGCTGACAAACTGACAAACACGCACTGACAAACTGACACTCACACACTGACAAACTGACACTCACACACTGACACACACTCACACACTGACAAACAGAAACTGACACACTGACAAACAGACACTGACACACTGACACACTGACACTCACACACTGACAAACTGACACTCACACACTGACGAACTGACACTCACACACTGACAAACTGACAAACACATACTGACAAACTGACACTCACACACTGACACACACTCACACACTGACAAACTGACACTCACACACTGACAAACTGCAAACACACACTTACAAACTGACACTCACACACTGACAAACTGACACTCACACACTGACAAACTGACACTCACACAGACAACCTAACACACTCACACTGACAAACTGACACTCACACACTGACAAACTGACACTCACACACTGAAAAACTGACACTCACACACTGACAAACTGTCACTCACACACTGACAAACTGACAAACACACACTGACAAACTGACTCTCACACACTGACAAACTGACACTCACACACTGACAAACTGACACTCACACACTGACACACACACACACACACTGACAAACTGACACTCACACACTGACAAACTGACACACACACTGACACACACTCACACACTGACAAACTGACACTCACACACTGACAAACTGACACTCACACACTGACAAATTGACACACTCACACTGACAAACTGATACTCACACACTGACAAACTGACATACACGCTGACAAACTGACAAACACACACTGACAAACTGACACTCACACACTGACAAACTGACACTCACACACTGACAAACTGACACTCACACACTGACAAACAGACACTGACACACTGACAAACTGACACTCACACACTGACACTCACACACTGACAAACTGACACTCACACACTGACGAACTGACACTCACACACTGACAAACTGACACTCACACACTGACAAACTGACCCTCACACACTGACAAACTGACACAAACGCTGACAAACTGACACTCACAAACACTGACAAACTGACAAACACACACTGACAAACTGACACTCACACACTGGCAAACTGACACTCACACACTGACAAACTGACATTCACACACTGACAAACTAACACTCACACACTGACAAACTGACAAACACACACTGACAAACTGACACTCAGACACTGACAAACTGACACCCACACTGACAACCTGACACTCACACACTGACAAACTGACACTCACACTGACAACCTGACACACTCACGCTGACAAACTGACACACTCATACACTGACAAACTGACACTCACACTGACAAATTGACACACTCACACTGACAAACTGACACTCACACACTGACAAACTGACAAACACACACTGAGAAACTGACACTCACACACTCACACACTAACAAACTGACAAACACACACTGACAATCACACACTGACAAACTGACACACACACACTGACAAACTGACACTCACACACTGACAAACTGACACTCACACACTGACAAACTGACAAACGCACACTGACAAACTGACAAACACACACTGACACACTGATAAACTGACAAACTGACACTCACACACTGACAAACTGACAAACACACATTGACAAACTGACACTGACAAACTGACAAACACACACTGACACACCCTCACACACTGACACACTCACACACTGACAAACTGACACTCACACACTGACAAACTGACACACACACACTGACAAACTGACCCTCACACACTGACAAACTGACACAAACGCTGACAAACTGACACTCACAAACACTGACAAACTGACAAACACACACTGACAAACTGACACTCACACACTGACAAACTGACAAACACACACTGACAAACTGACAAACACACACTGACACACACTCACACACTGAAAAACTGACACTCACACACTGACAAACTGACACTCACACACTGACAAACTGACACACACACACACTGACAAACTGACACACACACACTGACAAACTGACAAACACACACTGACAAACTGACACTCACACACTGACACACACTCACACACTGACAACCTGACACACTCACACTGACAAACTGACACTCACACAATGACAAACTGACACTCACACACTGAAAAACAAACACTCACACACTGACAAACTGTCACTCACACACTGACAAACTGACAAACACACACTGACAAACTGGCTCTCACACACTGACAAACTGACACTCACACACTGACAAACTGACACTCACACACTGACAAACTGACACTCACACACTGACACACACTGACAAACTGACACTCACACACTGACAAACTGACACACACACTGACATACACTCACACACTGACAAACTGACACTCACACACTGACAAACTGACACTCACACACTGACAAATAGACACACTCACACTGACAAACTGACACTCACACACTGACAAACTGACACTCACACACTGACAAACTGACACTCACACACTGACAAACTGACACTCACACACTGACAAACTGACACTCACATACTGACAAATTGAAAATTGACAAACACACACTGACAAACTGATACTCACACACTGACAAACTGACATACACGCTGACAAACTGACAAACACGCACTGACAAACTGACACTCACACACTGACAAACTGACACTCACACACTGACACACACTCACACACTGACAAACAGAAACTGACACACTGACAAACAGACACTGACACACTGACACACTGACACTCACACACTGACAAACTGACACTCACACACTGACGAACTGACACTCACACACTGACAAACTGACAAACACATACTGACAAACTGACACTCACACACTGACACACACTCACACACTGACAAACTGACACTCACACACTGACAAACTGCAAACACACACTTACAAACTGACACTCACACACTGACAAACTGACACTCACACACTGACAAACTGACACTCACACAGACAACCTAACACACTCACACTGACAAACTGACACTCACACACTGACAAACTGACACTCACACACTGAAAAACTGACACTCACACACTGACAAACTGTCACTCACACACTGACAAACTGACAAACACACACTGACAAACTGACTCTCACACACTGACAAACTGACACTCACACACTGACAAACTGACACTCACACACTGACACACACACACACACACTGACAAACTGACACTCACACACTGACAAACTGACACACACACTGACACACACTCACACACTGACAAACTGACACTCACACACTGACAAACTGACACTCACACACTGACAAATTGACACACTCACACTGACAAACTGATACTCACACACTGACAAACTGACATACACGCTGACAAACTGACAAACACACACTGACAAACTGACACTCACACACTGACAAACTGACACTCACACACTGACAAACTGACACTCACACACTGACAAACAGACACTGACACACTGACAAACTGACACTCACACACTGACACTCACACACTGACAAACTGACACTCACACACTGACGAACTGACACTCACACACTGACAAACTGACACTCACACACTGACAAACTGACCCTCACACACTGACAAACTGACACAAACGCTGACAAACTGACACTCACAAACACTGACAAACTGACAAACACACACTGACAAACTGACACTCACACACTGACAAACTGACAAACACACACTGACAAACTGACAAACACACACTGACACACACTCACACACTGAAAAACTGACACTCACACACTGACAAACTGACACTCACACACTGACAAACTGACACACACACACACTGACAAACTGACACACACACACTGACAAACTGACAAACACACACTGACAAACTGACACTCACACACTGACACACACTCACACACTGACAACCTGACACACTCACACTGACAAACTGACACTCACACAATGACAAACTGACACTCACACACTGAAAAACAAACACTCACACACTGACAAACTGTCACTCACACTGACAAACTGACAAACACACACTGACAAACTGGCTCTCACACACTGACAAACTGACACTCACACACTGACAAACTGACACTCACACACTGACAAACTGACACTCACACACTGACACACACTCACACACTGACAAACTGACACTCACACACTGACAAACTGACACACACACTGACATACACTCACACACTGACAAACTGACACTCACACACTGACAAACTGACACTCACACACTGACAAATAGACACACTCACACTGACAAACTGACACTCACACACTGACAAACTGACACTCACACACTGACAAACTGACACTCACACACTGACAAACTGACAAACACACACTGACAAACTGACACTCACACACTGACAAACTGACACTCACATACTGACAAATTGAAAATTGACAAACACACACTGACAAACTGATACTCACACACTGACAAACTGACATACACGCTGACAAACTGACAAACACGCACTGACAAACTGACACTCACACACTGACAAACTGACACTCACACACTGACAAACTGACACTCACACACTGACACACACTCACACACTGACAAACAGAAACTGACACACTGACAAACAGACACTGACACACTGACACACTGACACTCACACACTGACAAACTGACACTCACACACTGACGAACTGACACTCACACACTGACAAACTGACAAACACATACTGACAAACTGACACTCACACACTGACACACACTCACACACTGACAAACTGCAAACACACACTGACAAACTGACACTCACACACTGACAAACTGACACTCACACACTGACAAACTGACACTCACACAGACAACCTGACACACTCACACTGACAAACTGACACTCACACACTGACAAACTGACACTCACACACTGAAAAACTGACACTCACACACTGACAAACTGTCACTCACACACTGACAAACTGACAAACACACACTGACAAACTGACTCTCACACACTGACAAACTGACACTCACACACTGACAAACTGACACTCACACACTGACACACACACACACACTGACAAACTGACACTCACACACTGACAAACTGACACACACACTGACACACACTCACACACTGACAAACTGACACTCACACACTGACAAACTGACACTCACACACTGACAAATTGACACACTCACACTGACAAACTGATACTCACACACTGACAAACTGACATACACGCTGACAAACTGACAAACACACACTGACAAACTGACACTCACACACTGACAAACTGACACTCACACACTGACAAACTGACACTCACACACTGACAAACAGACACTGACACACTGACAAACTGACACTCACACACTGACACTCACACACTGACAAACTGACACTCACACACTGACGAACTGACACTCACACACTGACAAACTGACACTCACACACTGACAAACTGACACTCAAACACTGACACACTCACACACTGACAAACTGACAAACACACACTGACAAACTGACACTCACACACTGACAAACTGACACTCACACACTGACAAACTGACACTCACCCACTGACAAATTGACACACTCACACTGACAAACTGTCACTCACACACTGACAAACTGACACTCACACACTGACAAACTGACACTCACACACTGACAAACTGACACCCACACACTGACAAACTGACACCCACACTGACAACCTGACACTCACACACTGACAAACTGACACTCACACTGACAACCTGACACACTCACACTGACAAACACACTCACACACTGACAAACTGACAAACACACACTGAGAAACTGACACTCACACACTCACACACACTCACACACTGACAAACTGACACTCACACACTGACAAACTGCAAACACACACTGACAAACTGACACTCACACACTGACAAACTGACACTCACACACTGACAAACTGACACTCACACACTGAAAAACTGACACTCACACACTGACAAACTGTCACTCACACACTGACAAACTGACAAACACACACTGACAAACTGACTCTCACACACTGACAAACTGACACTCACACACTGACAAACTGACACTCACACACTGACACACACACACACACTGACAAACTGACACTCACACACTGACAAACTGACACACACACTGACACACACTCACACACTGACAAACTGACACTCACACACTGACAAACTGACACTCACACACTGACAAATTGACACACTCACACTGACAAACTGATACTCACACACTGACAAACTGACATACACGCTGACAAACTGACAAACACACACTGACAAACTGACACTCACACACTGACAAACTGACACTCACACACTGACAAACTGACACTCACACACTGACAAACAGACACTGACACACTGACAAACTGACACTCACACACTGACACTCACACACTGACAAACTGACACTCACACACTGACGAACTGACACTCACACACTGACAAACTGACACTCACACACTGACAAACTGACACTCAAACACTGACACACTCACACACTGACAAACTGACAAACACACACTGACAAACTGACACTCACACACTGACAAACTGACACTCACACACTGACAAACTGACACTCACCCACTGACAAATTGACACACTCACACTGACAAACTGTCACTCACACACTGACAAACTGACACTCACACACTGACAAACTGACACTCACACACTGACAAACTGACACCCACACACTGACAAACTGACACCCACACTGACAACCTGACACTCACACACTGACAAACTGACACTCACACTGACAACCTGACACACTCACACTGACAAACACACTCACACACTGACAAACTGACAAACACACACTGACAAACTGACACTCACACACTGACAAACTGACACACACACACTGACAAACTGACACTCACACACTGACAAACTGACACTCACACACTGACAAACTGACAAACGCACACTGTCAAACTGACAAACACACACTGACACACTGACAAACTGACAAACACACATTGACAAACTGACACTCACACACTGACAAACTGACAAACACACACTGACACACACACACACTGACACACACTCACACACTGACAAAATAACACTCACACACTGACAAACTGACAGACACTGACAAACTGACACACACACACTGACAAACTGACACAAACGCTGACAAACTGACACTCACACACACTGACAAACTGACAAACACACACTGACAAACTGACACTCACACACTGACAAACTGACAAACACACACTGACAAACTGACACTCACACACTGACAAACTGACAAACACACACTGGCACACACTCACACACTGACAAACTGACAAACTGACACTCACACACTGACACACACTCACACACTGACAAACTGACAAACACACACTGACAAACTGACAAACACACACTGACAAACTGACAAACACACACAGACAAACTGACAGTCACACACTGAACCACACACACACGCAGACAAACTGACACACACTGACAAACTGAAACACACACACACACAGACAAACACACACTGACAAACTGAGACACACACACTGACAAACTGACAAACACACACTGACAAACTGACATTCACACACTGACAAACTGACACTCATACACTGACAAACTGACACACACACACTGACAACCTGACACTCACACGCTGACACTCACACACTGACACTCACACACTGACAAACTGACACTCACACACTGACAAACTGACACACACACACTGACAACCTGACACTTTCACACTGACAAACTGACACTCACAGACTGACAAACTGATACTCACACACTGGCAAACTGACACTCACACACTGACAAATTGACACACTGACAAACTGACACTCACACACTGACACACTGACAAGCTGACACTCACACACTGACAAACTGACAAACACACACTGACAAACTGACACTCACACACTGAAAAACTGACAAACACACACTGACACACACTCACACACTGACAAACTGACACTCACACACTGACACACACTCACACACTGACAAACTGACAAACACACACTGACAAACTGACACTCACACACTGATAAACTGACACACACTGACAAACTGAAACACACACACACACTGACAAACTGACACAGACACACTGACACACTGACAAGCTGACAAACTGACACTCACACACTGACAAACTGACAAACTGACACTCACACACTGACACACTGACAAGCTGACACTCACACACTGACAAACTGACAAACTGACAAACACACACTGACAAACTGACACTCACACACTGACAAACTGACACTCACACACTGACAAACTGACACACACTGACAAACTGAAACACACACACACACTGACAAACTGACACAGACACACTGACACACTGACAAACTGACAAACTGACACTCACACACTGACAAACTGACAAACTGACAATCACACACTGACAAACTGACAAACACACACTGACAAACTGACACTCACACACTGAAAAACTGACAAACACACACTGACACACACTCACACACTGACAAACTGACACTCACACACTGACACACACTCACACACTGACAAACTGACAAACACACACTGACAAACTGACAAACACACACTGACAAACTGACACTCACACACTGACAAACTGACACACACTGACAAACTGAAACACACACACACACTGACAAACTGACACAGACACACTGACACACTGACAAACTGACACTCACACACTGACAAACTGACAAACTGACAAACACACACTGACAAACTGACACTCACACACTGACAAACTGACACTCACACACTGACAAACTGACACACACTGACAAACTGAAACACACACACACACTGACAAACTGACACTGACACACTGACACACTGACAAACTGACACTCACACACTGACAAACTGACAAACTGACTCTCACACACTGACAAACTGAGAAACACACATTGACAAACTGACACTCACACACTGACAAACTGACAAACACACACTGACACACACTCACACACTGACACATACTCACACACTGACAAACTGACACTCACACACTGACAAACTGACACAAACGCTGACAAACTGACACTCACACACACTGACAAACTGACAAACACACACTGACAAAGTGACACTCACACACTGACAAACTGACAAACACACACTGACAAACTGACACTCACACACTGACAAACTGACAAACACACACTGACAAACTGACAAACACACACAGACAAACTGACAGTCACACACTTAACCACACACACACGCAGACAAACTGACACGCACTGACAAACTGAAACACACACACACACACAGACAAACACACACTGACAAACTGAGACACACACACTGACAACCTGACACTCACACACTGACAAACTGACAAACACACACTGACAAACTGACATTCACACACTGACAAACTGACACTCATAGACTGACAACCTGACACTCTCACACTGACAAACTGGCACTCACAGACTGACAAACTGACACTCACACACTGACAAACTGACACTCACACACTGACAAACTGACACTCACACACTGACAAATTGACACACTGACAAACTGACACTCACACACTGACACACACTCACACACTGACAAGCTGACACTCACACACTGACAAACTGACAAACACACACTGACAAACTGACACTCACACACTGACAAACTGACAAACACACACTGACAAACTGACACTCACACACTGACAAACTGACACTCACACACAGACACACACTCACACACTGACAAACTGACAAACACACACTGACAAACTGACAAACACACACTGACAAACTGACACTCACACACTGACAAACTGACACACACTGACAAACTGAAACACACACACACACTGACAAACTGACACAGACACACTGACACACTGACAAACTGACAAACTGACACTCACACACTGACAAACTGACAAACTGACACTCACACACTGACACACTGACAAGCTGACACTCACACACTGACAAACTGACAAACTGACAAACACACACTGACAAACTGACACTCACACACTGACAAACTGACACTCACACACTGACAAACTGACACACACTGACAAACTGAAACACACACACACACTGACAAACTGACACAGACACACTGACACACTGACAAACTGACAAACTGACACTCACAAACTGACAAACTGACACTCACACACTGACAAACTGACAAACACACATTGACAAACTGACACTCACACACTGACAAACTGACAAACACACACTGACAAACTGACACTCACACACTGACAAACTGACAAACACACACTGACAAACTGACAAACACACACAGACAAACTGACAGTCACACACTGAACCACACACACACGCAGACAAACTGACACGCACTGACAAACTGAAACACACACACACACACAGACAAACACACACTGACAAACTGAGACACACACACTGACAACCTGACACTCACACACTGACAAACTGACAAACACACACTGACAAACTGACATTCACACACTGACAAACTGACACTCATAGACTGACAACCTGACACTCTCACACTGACAAACTGGCACTCACAGACTGACAAACTGACACTCACACACTGACAAACTGACACTCACACACTGACAAACTGACACTCACACACTGACAAATTGACACACTGACAAACTGACACTCACACACTGACACACACTCACACACTGACAAGCTGACACTCACACACTGACAAACTGACAAACACACACTGACAAACTGACACTCACACACTGACAAACTGACACTCACACACTGACAAACTGACACACACTGACAAACTGAAACACACACACACACACACTGACAAACTGACACACACACTGACAAAATGACACACACTCACACTGACAAATACACACTGAGAAACTGAAACACACACACTGACAAACTGACACACACTGACAAACTGACACTCACACACTGACACACACTCACACACTGACAAACTGACAAACACACACTGACAAACTGCAAACACACACTGACAAACTGACACTCACACACTCACAAACTGACACACACAGATAAACTGACACCTCAACCAATAAAAGCTAACACACCGTACGCCTTCTTAACAACCCTCTCAACCTGGGTGGCAACTTTCAGGGATCTCTGTACATGGACACCGAGATCTCTCTGCTCATCCACACTACCAAGAATCTTACCATTAGCCCAGTACTCTGTCTTCCTGTGATTCCTTCCAAAATGAATCACCTCACACTTTTCTGCATTAAACTCCATTTGCCACCTCTCAGCCCAGCGCTGCAGCTTATCTATGTCCCTCCGTAACTTGTAACATCCTTCCGCACTGTCCACAACTCCACCGACTTTAGTGTCATCTGTAAATTTACTCAACCATCCTTCTACGCCCTCCTCCAGGTCATTTATAAAAATGACAAACAGCAGAGGCCCCAAAACAGATCCTTGTGGTACACCACTAGTAACTGGACTCCAGTCTGAACATTTCCCATCAACCACCACCCTTTGTCTTCTTCCAGCTAGCCAATTTCTGATCCAAACTGCTAAATCACCCTGAATCCCATGCCTCTGTATTTTCTGTAGTAGCCTACCGTGGGGAACCTTATCAAATGCTTTACTGAAATCCATATACACCACATCAACTGCTTTACCCTCATCCACCTGTTTGGTCACCTTCTCAAAGAACTCAATAAGGTTTGTGAGGCACGACCTACCCTTCACAAAACCGTGTTGACTGTCTCTAATCAAATTATTCCTTTCCAGATGATTATACATCCTATCTCTGATAAACCTTTCCAAGATTTTGCCCACAACAGAAGTAAGGCTCACTGGTCTATAGTTACCGGGGTTGTCTCTACTCCCCTTCTTGAACAAGGGGACAACATTTGCTATCCTCCAGTCTTCTGGCACTATTCCTGTAGACAAAGATGACTTAAAGATCAAAGCCAAAGGCTCAGCAATCTACTCCCTAGCTTCCCAGAGAATCCTAGGATAAATCCCATCCAGCCAAGGTGACTTATCTATTTTCACACTTTCCAGAATTGCTAACACCTCCTCCTTATGAACCTCAAGCCCTTCTAGTCTAGTAGCCTGAATCTCAGTATTCTCCTCGACAACATTGTCTTTTTCCTGTGTGAATACTGATGAAAAATATTCATTTAGCACCTCTCCTATCTCCTCAGTCTCCATGCACAACTTCCCACTACTGTCCTTGACTGGTCCTACTCTTCCCCTAGTCATTCTTTTATTCCTAACGTATCGGTAGAAAGCTTTAGGTTTATCCTTGATCGTACCTGCCAAAGACTTCTCATGTCCCCTCCTGGCTCTTCTTAGCTCTCTCTTTAGGTCCTTCCTAGCTAACTTGTAACTCTCGAGCGCCCTAACTGAACCTTCATGTCTCATCTTTACATAAGCCTCCTTCTTCCTCTTGACAAGTGTTTCGACTGCTTTAGTAAACCACGGTTCCCTTGCTCGACAACTTCCTCCCTGCCTGACAGGTACATACTTATCAAGGACACGCAGTAGCTGTTCCTTTAGTTTGTCAGTGTGTGTTTGTCAGTGTCACATACTGACAAACTGACACACTCACACTGAGAAACTGACACGCACACACTCAGACACTGACAAACTGACACACACACATTCACACACTGACAAACTGACACACTCACACACTGACAAACTGACACACACTCACACACTGACAAACAGACACACACACTCACACACTGACAAACTGACACACTCACACTGAGAAACTGACACGCACACACTCAGACACTGACAAACTGACACACACACATTCACACACTGACAAACTGACACACACTCACACACTGATAAACAGACACACACACTCACACACTGACAAACTGACACACACACTGACAAACTGACACACACACACACTGAAACTGACAGACACACACACTGACAAACTGTCACACACACTGACAAACAGACACACACTCACACACTGAAAACTGACACGCACACACACAGACACTGACAAACTGACACACACACACATTCACACACTGACAAACTGACACACACACTCACACACTGATAAACAGACACACACACTCCCACACTGACAAACACAAACTGACAAACTGACACACACACTGACAAACTGACATTCACACACACACACTGAAACTGACAGACACTCACACACTGACAAACTGTCACACACACTCACACACTGACAAACAGACACACACTCGCACACTGAAAACTGACACACACACGCTCATATACTGACAAACTGACACACACACACAGACAAACTGACACACACACAGACAAACTGACACACACACTCACACACTGATAAACAGACACACACACTCACACACTGACAAACACACACTAACAAACTGACACACACACTGACAAACTGACACACACACTGACAAACTGACACACACACACACACACACACTGAAACTGACAGACACTCACACACTGACAAACTGTCACACACACTCACACACTGACAAACAGACACACACTCACACACTGAAAACTGACACACACATGCTCATATACTGACAAACTGACACACACAGACAAACTGACACACACACAGACATACTGACACACACACAGTGACAAACTGACAAACATACTGACAAACTGACACACACACTGACAAACTGACACACACTGACAAACTGACACACACACTGACAAACTGACACACGCACTGACAAACTGATACATGCACTGACAAACTGACACACGCACTGACAAACTGACACACGCACTGACAAACGGACACACACACACTGACAAACTGACACACACTGACAAACTGACACACACTGACAAACTGACACACATGCGCTCTGACAAACTGACACACACACACAATGACAAACTGACACACACACACACTGACAAACTGGCTCGCACATACTGACAAACACACACACACACACAGACAAACTGACACAGACACACACACACTGACAAACTGACACACACACTGACAAACTGACACATACACACTGACAAACTGACACACACTGACAAACTGACACACGCACACTGACAAACACACACACACACTGACAAATTGACACACACACTGACAAACTGACACTGACAAACACACACACACACACTGACAAACTGACATAGACACACACACTGACAAACTGACTCACACAGACAAACTGACACACACACTGACAAACACACACACACACTGACAAATTGACACACACACTGACAAATTGACACACACACTGACAAACTGACACACACACTGACAGACTGACACACACACTGACAAACTGACACACATGCTGACAAACACACACAGACAAACTGACACACACACAGACAAACTGACACACACACAGACTAACTGACACACACACTGACAAACTGACACACACACACTGACAAACTGACACACACACTGACAACCTGACACACACTGACAAACTGACACACACACTGACAAACTGACACACGCACTGACAAACTGACACACGCACTGACAAACTGACACACGCACTGACAAACGGACACACATACACTGACAAACTGACACACACAGACAAACTGACACACACACAGACAAACTGACACACACTGACAAACTGACACACACACACTGACAAACTGACACACACAGACAAACTGACACACACAGACAAACTGATACACACACAGATAAACTGACACACACTGACAAACTGACACACACGCACTGACATACTGACACACACACACTGACACAAACACACTGACAAACTGACACACTCACACACACTGACAAACGCACACACACTGACAAACTGACACAGACACACACACTGACAAACTGACAGAGAAACACACACACTGACAAACTGACACACACAGACAAACGGACACACACACTGACAAACTGACACACACTGAAAAACTGACACACACACACTGACAAACTGACACACACAGACAAACGGACACACACACAGACAAACGGACACACACGCAGACAAACTGACACACACACACTGACAAACTGACACACACAGACAAACGGATTCACACACAGACAAACTGACACACACACTGACAAACTGACACACACACACTGACAAACTGACACACACAGACAAACGGACACACACACAGACAAACTGACACACACACACTGACAAACTTACACACACACACTGACAAACTGACCCACACAGACAAACTGACACACACACTGACAAGCTGACACACACGCTGACAGACTGACACACACACTGACACACAGACAAACTGACACACACGCTGACAAACTGACACACAGACAAACTGGCACACACACAGTGACAAACTGACACACACACTGACAAACTGACACACACAGACAAACTGACACACACAGACAAACTGACACACACACTGACAAACTGACACACACACACTGACAAACTGACACACACACTGACAAACTGACGCACACACTGACAAACGGACACACACACACTGACAAACTGACACACACGCACTGACAGACTGACACACAGACAAACTGACACACACGCTGACAAACTGACACACACACTGACAAACGGACACACACTGACAAACTGACACACACACTGACAACGGACACACACACACTAACAAACTGACACACACACTGACAAACTGACACACACAGACAAACTGACACACACAGACAAACTGATACACACACTGATAAACTGACACACACTGACAAACTGACACACACGCACTGACATACTGACACACACACACTGACACACACACACTGACAAACTGACACACTCACACACACTGACAAACGCACACACACTGACAAACTGACACAGACACACACACTGACAAACTGACAGAGAAACACACACACTGACAAACTGACACACACAGACAAACGGACACACGCACAGACAAACTGACACACACACTGACAAACTGACACACACACACTGACAAACTGACAAACTGACACACACACACTGACAAACTGACACACACGCACTGACAAACTGACACACACTGACAAACTGACACACACACACTGACAAACTGACACACACAGACAAACGGACACACACACTGATAAACTGACACACACTGACAAATTGACACAGACACACACACTGACAAACTGTCACACACAGACAAACGGACACACACACAGACATACTGACACACACACTGACAAACTGACACACACACACTGACAAACTGACACACACACACTGACAAACTGACACACGCACTGACAAACTGACACACACTGACAAACTGACACACACACACTGACAAACTGACACACACAGACAAACGGACACACACACAGACAAACGGACACACACACAGACAAACGGACACACACACAGACAAACTGACACACACTGACAAACTGACACACACACACTGACAAACTGACACACACAGACAAACGGATTCACACACAGACAAACTGACACACACACTGACAAACTGACACACACACTGACAAACTGACACACACAGACAAACGGACACACACACAGACAAACTGACACACACACTGACAAACTGACACACACACACTGACAAACTGACCCACACAGACAAACTGACACACACACTGACAAACTGACACACACGCTGACAAACTGACACACACACTGACAAACTGACACACACAGACAAACTGACACACACACTGACAAACGGACACACACACACTGACAAACTGACACACACACTGACAAACTGACGCACACACTGACAAACTGACACACACGCACTGACAGACTGACACACACACTGACACACAGACAAACTGACACACACAGACAAACGGACACACACACAGACAAACTGACACACACACTGACAAACTGACACACACACACTGACAAACTGACCCACACAGACAAACTGACACACACACTGACAAACTGACACACACGCTGACAAACTGACACACACACTGACAAACTGACACACACAGACAAACTGACACACACACTGACAAACGGACACACACACACTGACAAACTGACACACACACTGACAAACTGACGCACACACTGACAAACTGACACACACGCACTGACAGACTGACACACACACTGACACACAGACAAACTGACACACACGCTGACAAACTGACACACACACTGACAAACTGACACACACACTGACACACAGACACACACAGACAAACTGACACACACACTGACAAACTGACACACACAGACAAACTGACACACACACTGACAAACTGACACACACAGACAAACTGACACACACACTGACAAACGGACACACACACACTGACAAACTGACACACACACTGACAAACTGACGCACACACTGACAAACTGACACACACGCACTGACAGACTGACACACACACTGACACACAGACAAACTGACACACACGCTGACAAACTGACACACACACTGACAAACTGACACACACACTGACACACAGACACACACGCTGACACACTGACACACACACTGACAAATTGACACACACTGACAAACTGACACACACACTGACAAACGGACACACAATCACTGACAAACTGACACTCACACTGACAAACTGACACACACACTGACAAACGGACACACACACACTGACAAACTGACAAACTGACACACACACACTGACAAACTGACACACGCACTGACAAACTGACACACACTGACAAACTGACACACACACACTGACAAACTGACACACACAGACAAACGGACACACACACAGACAAACTGACACACACACTGACAAACTGACACACACACACTGACAAACTGACAAACTGACACACACACACTGACAAACTGACACACACACTGACAAACTGACACACACACTGACAAACTGACGCACACACTGACAAACTGACACACACGCACTGACAGACTGACACACACACTGACACACAGACAAACTGACACACACGCTGACAAACTGACACACACACTGACAAACTGACACACACACTGACACACAGACACACACGCTGACACACTGACACACACACTGACAAATTGACACACACTGACAAACTGACACACACACTGACAAACGGACACACAATCACTGACAAACTGACACTCACACTGACAAACTGACACACACACTGACAAACGGACACACACACACTGACAAACTGACAAACTGACACACACACACTGACAAACTGACACACGCACTGACAAACTGACACACACTGACAAACTGACACACACACACTGACAAACTGACACACACAGACAAACGGACACACACACAGACAAACTGACACACACACTGACAAACTGACACACACACACTGACAAACTGACAAACTGACACACACACACTGACAAACTGACACACGCACTGACAAACTGACACACACAGACAAACGGACACACACACTGACAAACTGACACACACTGAAAAACTGACACACACACACTGACAAACTGACACACACAGACAAACGGACACACACACAGACAAACGGACACACACACAGACAAACTGACACACACACACTGACAAACTGACACACACAGACAAACGGATTCACACACAGACAAACTGACACACACACTGACAAACTGACACACACACACTGACAAACTGACACACACAGACAAACGGACACACACACAGACAAACTGACACACACACACTGACAAACTTACACACACACAATGACAAACTGACCCACACAGACAAACTGACACACACACTGACAAACTGACACACACGCTGACAGACTGACACACACACTGACACACAGACAAACTGACACACACGCTGACAAACTGACACACAGACAAACTGGCACACACACAGTGACAAACTGACACACACAGACAAACTGACACACACAGACAAACTGACACACACACTGACAAACTGACACACACACACTGACAAACTGACACACACACTGACAAACTGACGCACACACTGACAAACGGACACACACACACTGACAAACTGACACACACGCACTGACAGACTGACACACAGACAAACTGACACACACGCTGACAAACTGACACACACACTGACAAACGGACACACACTGACAAACTGACACACACACTGACAACGGACACACACACACTAACAAACTGACACACACACTGACAAACTGACACACACAGACAAACTGACACACACAGACAAACTGATACACACACTGATAAACTGACACACACTGACAAACTGACACACACGCACTGACATACTGACACACACACACTGACACACACACACTGACAAACGGACACACTCACACACACTGACAAACGCACACACACTGACAAACTGACACAGACACACACACTGACAAACTGACAGAGAAACACACACACTGACAAACTGACACACACAGACAAACGGACACACGCACAGACAAACTGACACACACACTGACAAACTGACACACACACTGACAAACTGACAAACTGACACACACACACTGACAAACTGACACACGCACTGACAAACTGACACACTGACAAACTGACACACACACACTGACAAACTGACACACACAGACAAACGGACACACACACTGATAAACTGACACACACTGACAAACTGACACAGACACACACACTGACAAACTGACAGAGAAACACACACACTGACAAACTGACACACACAGACAAACGGACACACACACAGACATACTGACACACACACTGACAAACTGACACACACACACTGACAAACTGACACACACACACTGACAAACTGACACACGCACTGACAAACTGACACACACTGACAAACTGACACACACACACTGACAAACTGACACACACAGACAAACGGACACACACACAGACAAACGGGGACACACACAGACAAACGGGGACACACACAGACAAACTGACACACACTGACAAACTGACACACACACACTGACAAACTGACACACACAGACAAACGGATTCACACACAGACAAACTGACACACACACTGACAAACTGACACACACACTGACAAACTGACACACACAGACAAACGGACACACACACAGACAAACTGACACACACACTGACAAACTGACACACACACACTGACAAACTGACCCACACAGACAAACTGACACACACACTGACAAACTGACACACACGCTGACAGACTGACACACACACTGACACACAGACAAACTGACACACACACTGACAAACCGACACACAGATAAACTGGCACACACACAGTGACAAACTGACACACACACTGACAAACTGACACACACAGACAAACTGACACACACACTGACAAACGGACACACACACACTGACAAACTGACACACACACTGACAAACTGACGCACACACTGACAAACTGACACACACGCACTGACAGACTGACACACACACTGACACACAGACAAACTGACACACACGCTGACAAACTGACACACACACTGACAAACTGACACACACACTGACACACAGACACACACGCTGACACACTGACACACACACTGACAAATTGACACACACTGACAAACTGACACACACACTGACAAACGGACACACACACACTGACAAACTGACACTCACACTGACAAACTGACACACACACTGACAAACTGACAAACTGACACACACACACTGACAAACTGACACACGCACTGACAAACTGACACACACTGACAAACTGACACACACACACTGACAAACTGACACACACAGACAAACGGACACACACACAGACAAACTGACACACACACTGACAAACTGACACACACACACTGACAAACTGACAAACTGACACACACACACTGACAAACTGACACACGCACTGACAAACTGACACACACTGACAAACTGACACACACACACTGACAAACTGACACACACAGACAAACGGACACACACACAGACAAACGGACACACACACAGACAAACTGACACACACACTGACAAACTGACACACACACACTGACAAACTGACACACACAGACAAACGGATTCACACACAGACAAACTGACACACACACTGACAAACTGACACACACACACTGACAAACTGACACACACAGACAAACGGACACACACACAGACAAACTGACACACACACTGACAAACTGACACACACACACTGACAAACTGACCCACACAGACAAACTGACACACACACTGACAAACTGACACACACGCTGACAGACTGACACACACACTGACACACAGACAAACTGACACACACGCTGACAAACACACACAGACAAACTGACACTCACACACTGAACCACACACACACGCAGACAAACTGACACACACTGACAAACTGAAACACACACACACACTGACAAACTGACACACACACACTGACACACACTCACACACTGAAAACACACACAGACAAACTGACACACTGACACACACACTGGCAAACTGACACACACACACTGACAAACTGACACACACACACTGACAAACTGACTCTCACACACTGACAAACTGACACACACTGACAAACTGACACACACTAACAAACTGACACACACTGACAAACTGACACACACTAACAAACTGACACACTCATACACTGACACGCGCACACACACTGACAAACTGACACACACACACTCACAGACTGACAAACACACACTGACAAACTGAAACACACACACTGACAAACACACACTCATACACTGACAAACTGACACACACACACTCACACACTGACAAACACACACTCATACACTGACAAACTGACACACACACACTGACACACTGACAAACTGACACACACACTGATAAACTGACACCTCAACCAATAAAAGCTAACACACCGTACGCCTTCTTAACAACCCTCTCAACCTGGGTGGCAACTTTCAGGGATCTATGTACATGGACACCGAGATCTCTCTGCTCATCCACACTACCAAGAATCTTACCATTAGCCCAGTACTCTGTCTTCCTGTGATTCCTTCCAAAATGAATCACCTCACACTTTTCTGCATTAAACTCCATTTGCCACCTCTCAGCCCAGCGCTGCAGCTTATCTATGTCCCTCCGTAACTTGTAACATCCTTCCGCACTGTCCACAACTCCAACGACTTTAGTGTCATCTGCAGATTTACTCACCCATCCTTCTACGCCCTCCTCCGGGTCATTTATAAAAATGACAAACAGCAGAGGCCCCAAAACAGATCCTTGTGGTACACCACTAGTAACTGGACTCCAGTCTGAACATTTCCCATCAACCACCACCCTTTGTCTTCTTCCAGCTAGCCAATTTCTGATCCAAACTGCTAAATCACCCTGAATCCCATGCCTCCGTATTTTCTGTAGTAGCCTACCGTGGGGAACCTTATCAAATGCTTTACTGAAATCCATATACACCACATCAACTGCTTTACCCTCATCCACCTGTTTGGTCACCTTCTCAAAGAACTCAATAAGGTTTGTGAGGCACGACCTACCCTTCACAAAACCGTGTTGACTATCTCTAATCAAATTATTCCTTTCCAGATGATTATACATCCTATCTCTGATAAACCTTTCCAAGATTTTGCCCACAACAGAAGTAAGGCTCACTGGTCTATAGTTACCGGGGTTGTCTCTTCTCCCCTTCTTGAACAAGGGGACAACATTTGCTATCTCCAGTCTTCTGGCACTATTCCTGTAGACAAAGATGACTTAAAGATCAAAGCCAAAGGCCCAGCAATCTACTCCCTAGCTTCCCAGAGAATCCTAGGATAAATCCCATCCAGCCAAGGTGACTTATCTATTTTCACACTTTCCAGAATTGCTAACACCTCCTCCTTATGAACCTCAAGCCCTTCTAGTCTAGTAGCCTGAATCTCAGTATTCTCCTCAACAACATTGTCTTTTTCCTGTGTGAATACTGATGAAAAATATTCATTTAGCACCTCTCCTATCTCCTCAGTCTCCATGCACAACTTCCCACTACTGTCCTTGACTGGTCCTACTCTTCCCCTAGTCATTCTTTTATTCCTAACGTATCGATAGAAAGCTTTAGGTTTATCCTTGATCGTACCTGCCAAAGACTTCTCATGTCCCCTCCTGGCTCTTCTTAGCTCTCTCTTTAGGTCCTTCCTAGCTAACTTGTAACTCTCGAGCGCCCTAACTGAACCTTCATGTCTCATCTTTACATAAGCCTCCTTCTTCCTCTTGACAAGTGTTTCGACTGCTTTAGTAAACCACGGTTCCCTTGCTCGACCACTTCCTCCCTGCCTGACAGGCACATACTTATCAAGGACACGCAGTAGCTGTTCCTTTAGTTTGTCAGTGTGTGTTTGTCAGTGTCACATACTGACAAACTGACACACTCACACTGAGAAACTGACACGCACACACTCAGACACTGACAAACTGACACACACACATTCACACACTGACAAACTGACACACTCACACACTGACAAACTGACACACACTCACACACTGACAAACAGACACACACACTCACACACTGACAAACTGACACACACACTGACAAACTGACACACACACACACTGAAACTGACAGACACACACACTGACAAACTGTCACACACACTGACAAACAGACACACACTCACACACTGAAAACTGACACGCACACACACAGACACTGACAAACTGACACACACACACATTCACACACTGACAAACTGACACACACACTCACACACTGATAAACAGACACACACACTCCCACACTGACAAACACAAACTGACAAACTGACACACACACTGACAAACTGACACACACACACACACACTGAAACTGACAGACACTCACACACTGACAAACTGTCACACACACTCACACACTGACAAACAGACACACACTCGCACACTGAAAACTGACACACACACGCTCATATACTGACAAACTGACACACACACACAGACAAACTGACACACACACAGACAAACTGACACACACACTCACACACTGATAAACAGACACACACACTCACACACTGACAAACACACACTGACAAACTGACACACACTCTGACAAACTGACACACACACTGACAAACTGACACACACACTGACAAACTGACACACACACACACACACTGAAACTGACAGACACTCACACACTGACAAACTGTCACACACACTGACACTGACAAACAGACACACACTCACACACTGAAAACTGACACACACATGCTCATATACTGACAAACTGACACACACAGACAAACTGACACACACACAGACATACTGACACACACACAGTGACAAACTGACAAACATACTGACAAACTGACACACACACTGACAAACTGACACAAACTGACAAACTGACACACACACTGACAAACTGACACACGCACTGACAAACTGATACATGCACTGACAAACTGACACACGCACTGACAAACTGACACACGCACTGACAAACGGACACACACACACTGACAAACTGACACACACTGACAAACTGACACACACAAAAAAACTGACACACACACACAATGACAAACTGACACACACACACACTGACAAACTGACACACACTCACTGACAAACTGGCTCGCACATACTGACAAACACACACACAGACAAACTGACACAGACACACACACACTGACAAACTGACACACACACTGACAAACTGACACATACACACTGACAAACTGACACACACTGACAAACTGACACACGCACACTGACAAACACACACACACTGACAAATTGACACACACACTGACAAACTGACACTGACAAACACACACACACACTGACAAACTGACATAGACACACACACTGACAAACTGACTCACACAGACAAACTGACACACACACTGACAAACACACACACACACTGACAAATTGACACACACACTGACAAATTGACACACACACTGACAAACTGACACACACACTGACAGACTGACACACACACTGACAAACTGACACACATGCTGACAAACACACACAGACAAACTGACACACACACAGACAAACTGACACACACACAGACTAACTGACACACACACTGACAAACTGACACACACACACTGACAAACTGACACACACACTGACAACCTGACACACACTGACAAACTGACACACACACTGACAAACTGACACACGCACTGACAAACTGACACACGCACTGACAAACGGACACACATACACTGACAAACTGACACACACAGACAAACTGACACACACACAGACAAACTGACACACACTGACAAACTGACACACACACACTGACAAACTGACACACACAGACAAACTGACACACACAGACAAACTGATACACACACAGATAAACTGACACACACTGACAAACTGACACACACGCACTGACATACTGACACACACACACTGACACAAACACACTGACAAACTGACACACTCACACACACTGACAAACGCACACACACTGACAAACTGACACAGACACACACACTGACAAATTGACAGAGAAACACACACACTGACAAACTGACACACACAGACAAACGGACACACACACAGACAAACTGACACACACACTGACAAACTGACACACACACACTGACAAACTGACACACACACACTGACAAACTGACACACGCACTGACAAACTGACACACACTGAAAAACTGACACACACACACTGACAAACTGACACACACACACTGACAAACGGACACACACACAGACAAACGGACACACACACAGACAAACTGACACACACACACTGACAAACTGACACACACAGACAAACGGATTCACACACAGACAAACTGACACACACACTGACAAACTGACACACACACACTGACAAACTGACACACACAGACAAACGGACACACACATAGACAAACTGACACACACACACTGACAAACTGACACACACACACTGACAAACTGACCCACACAGACAAACTGACACACACACTGACAAACTGACACACACGCTGACAGACTGACACACACACTGACACACAGACAAACTGACACACACGCTGACAAACTGACACACAGACAAACTGGCACACACACAGTGACAAACTGACACACACACTGACAAACTGACACACACAGACAAACTGACACACACAGACAAACTGACACACACACTGACAAACTGACACACACACACTGACAAACTGACACACACACTGACAAACTGACGCACACACTGACAAACGGACACACACACACTGACAAACTGACACACACGCACTGACAGACTGACACACAGACAAACTGACACACACGCTGACAAACTGACACACACACTGACAAACGGACACACACTGACAAACTGACACACACACTGACAACGGACACACACACACTAACAAACTGACACACACACTGACAAACTGACACACACAGACAAACTGACACACACAGACAAACTGATACACACACTGAAAAACTGACACACACTGACAAACTGACACACACGCACTGACATACTGACACACACACACTGACACACACACACTGACAAACTGACACACTCACACACACTGACAAACGCACACACACTGACAAACTGACACAGACACACACACTGACAAACTGACAGAGAAACACACACACTGACAAACTGACACACACAGACAAACGGACACACGCACAGACAAACTGACACACACACTGACAAACTGACACACACACACTGACAAACTGACAAACTGACACACACACACTGACAAACTGACACACGCACTGACAAACTGACACACACTGACAAACTGACACACACACACTGACAAAATGACACACACAGACAAACGGACACACACACTGATAAACTGACACACACTGACAAACTGACACAGACACACACACTGACAAACTGACAGAGAAACACACACACTGACAAACTGACACACACAGACAAACGGACACACACACAGACATACTGACACACACACTGACAAACTGACACACACACTGACAAACTGACACACACACACTGACAAACTGACACACGCACTGACAAACTGACACACACTGACAAACTGACACACACACACTGACAAACTGACACACACAGACAAACGGACACACACAGACAAACGGACACACACACAGACAAACGGACACACACACAGACAAACTGACACACACTGACAAACTGACACACACACACTGACAAACTGACACACACAGACAAACGGATTCACACACAGACAAACTGACACACACACTGACAAACTGACACACACACACTGACAAACTGACACACACAGACAAACGGACACACACACAGACAAACTGACACACACACTGACAAACTGACACACACACACTGACAAACTGACCCACACAGACAAACTGACACACACACTGACAAACTGACACACACTGACAAACTGACACACACAGACAAACTGACACACACACTGGCAAACTGACACACACACACTGACAAACTGACACACACAGACACATGACACACACAGACACATGACACACACACTGACAAACTGACACACACACACTGGCAAACTGACACACACAGACAAACTACATACACACTGACAAACTGACACACACAGATAAACGGACACACACTGACAAACTGACACACATGCTGACAGACTGACACACACACTGACACACAGACAAACTGACACACACGCTGACAAACCGACACACAGATAAACTGGCACACACACAGTGACAAACTGACACACACACTGACAAACTGACACACACAGACAAACTGACACACACACTGACAAACTGACACTCACACACTGACAAACTGACACTCACACACTGACAAATTGACACACACACTGACAAATTGACACACACACTGACAAACTGACACACACACTGACAGACTGACACACACACTGACAAACTGACACACATGCTGACAAACACACACAGACAAACTGACACACACACAGACAAACTGACACACACACAGACTAACTGACACACACACTGACAAACTGACACACACACACTGACAAACTGACACACACACTGACAACCTGACACACACTGACAAACTGACACACACACTGACAAACTGACACACGCACTGACAAACTGACACACGCACTGACAAACTGACACTCGCACTGACAAACGGACACACATACACTGACAAACTGACACACACAGACAAACTGACACACACACAGACAAACTGACACACACTGACAAACTGACACACACACACTGACAAACTGACACACACAGACAAACTGACACACACAGACAAACTGATACACACACAGATAAACTGACACACACTGACAAACTGACACACACGCAATGACATACTGACACACACACACTGACAAACTGACACACTCACACACACTGACAAACGCACACACACTGACAAACTGACACAGACACACACACTGACAAATTGACAGAGAAACACACACACTGACAAACTGACACACACAGACAAATGGACACACACACAGACAAACTGACACACACACTGACAAACTGACACACACACACTGACAAACTGACACACACACACTGACAAACTGACACACGCACTGACAAACTGACACACACTGAAAAACTGACACACACACACTGACAAACTGACACACACAGACAAACGGACACACACACAGACAAACGGACACACACACAGACAAACTGACACACACACACTGACAAACTGACACACACAGACAAACGGATTCACACACAGACAAACTGACACACACACTGACAAACTGACACACACACACTGACAAACTGACACACAGAGACAAACGGACACACACACAGACAAACTGACACACACACACTGACAAACTGACACACACACACTGACAAACTGACCCACACAGACAAACTGACACACACACTGACAAACTGACACACACGCTGACAGACTGACACACACACTGACACACAGACAAACTGACACACACGCTGACAAACTGACACACAGACAAACTGGCACACACACAGTGACAAACTGACACACACACTGACAAACTGACACACACAGACAAACTGACACACACAGACAAACTGACACACACACTGACAAACTGACACACACACACTGACAAACTGACACACACACTGACAAACTGACGCACACACTGACAAACGGACACACACACACTGACAAACTGACACACACGCACTGACAGACTGACACACAGACAAACTGACACACACGCTGACAAACTGACACACACACTGACAAACGGACACACACTGACAAACTGACACACACACTGACAACGGACACACACACACTAACAAACTGACACACACACTGACAAACTGACACACACAGACAAACTGACACACACAGACAAACTGATACACACACTGAAAAACTGACACACACTGACAAACTGACACACACGCACTGACATACTGACACACACACACTGACACACACACACTGACAAACTGACACACTCACACACACTGACAAACGCACACACACTGACAAACTGACACAGACACACACTGACAAACTGACAGAGAAACACACACACTGACAAACTGACACACACAGACAAACGGACACACGCACAGACAAACTGACACACACACTGACAAACTGACACACACACACTGACAAACTGACAAACTGACACACACACACTGACAAACTGACACACGCACTGACAAACTGACACACACTGACAAACTGACACACACACACTGACAAACTGACACACACAGACAAACGGACACACACACTGATAAACTGACACACACTGACAAACTGACACAGACACACACACTGACAAACTGACAGAGAAACACACACACTGACAAACTGACACACACAGACAAACGGACACACACACAGACATACTGACACACACACTGACAAACTGACACACACACACTGACAAACTGACACACACACACTGACAAACTGACACACGCACTGACAAACTGACACACACTGACAAACTGACACACACACACTGACAAACTGACACACACAGACAAACGGACACACACACAGACAAACGGACACACACACAGACAAACTGACACACACTGACAAACTGACACACACACACTGACAAACTGACACACACAGACAAACGGATTCACACACAGACAAACTGACACACACACTGACAAACTGACACACACACTGACAAACTGACACACACACACTGACAAACTGACACACACAGACAAACGGACACACACACAGACAAACTGACACACACACTGACAAACTGACACACACACACTGACAAACTGACCCACACAGACAAACTGACACACACACTGACAAACTGACACACATGCTGACAGACTGACACACACACTGACACACAGACAAACTGACACACACGCTGACAAACCGACACACAGATAAACTGGCACACACACAGTGACAAACTGACACACACACTGACAAACTGACACACACAGACAAACTGACACACACACTGACAAACGGACACACACACACTGACAAACTGACACACACACTGACAAACTGACGCACACACTGACAAACTGACACACACGCACTGACAGACTGACACACACACTGACACTCAGACAAACTGACACACACGCTGACAAACTGACACACACACTGACAAACTGACACACACTGACAAACTGACACACACTGACAACGGACACACACACACTAACAAACTGACACACACACTGACAAACTGACACACACACTGACAAACGGACACACACACACTGACAAACTGACACACACGCTGACACACTGACACACACACTGACAAATTGACACACACTGACAAACTGACACACACACTGACAAACGGGGACACACACACTGACAAACTGACACTCACACTGACAAACTGACACTCACACTGACAAACTGACACACACACTGACAAACGGACACACACACACTGACAAACTGACACACACACTGACAAACTGACACACACACACACTGATGAACTGACACACACACTGACAAACTGACACACACACTGACAAACTGACACACACAGAGAAACTGACACACACACTGACAAACTGACACACACACTGACAAACTGACATACACACACTGACAAACTGACACACACACTGACAAACTACATACACACTGACAAACTGACACACACAGACACATGACACACACAGACAAACTACATACACACTGACAAACTGACACACACAGATAAACTGACACACACACTGACAAACTGACACACACAGACAAACTGACACACACACTGACAAACTGACCCACACAGACAAACTGACACACACACTGACAAACTGACACACACACAGATAATCGGACGCACACACAGACAAACTGACACACACACTGACAAACTGACACACACACAGATAATCGGACACACACACAGACAAACTGGCACACACACTGACAAACTGACACACACACTGACAAACTGACACAGACTGACAAACTGACACACACACTGACAAACTGACACACACAGACAAACTGACACACACACTGACAAATTGACACACACACAGATAATCGGACACACACACAGACAAACTGACACACACACTGACAAACTGACACACACACAGACAGACTGACACACTCTGACAAACTGACACACACATTGACAAACTGACACACACACTGACTAACTGACACACACAGACAAACTGACACACACACTGACAAACTGACACACACACAGATAATCGGACACACACAGACAAACTGACACACGCACTGACAAACTGACACACACTGACAAACTGACACACACACTGACAAACTGACACACACAGACAAATGGACACACACACAGACAAACTGACACACACACTGACAATACTGACACACATAAACTGACAAACTGACACATACAGACAAACGGATTCACACACAGACAAACTGACACACACACTGACAAACTGACACACACACAGACAAACGGGGACACACACAGACAAACTGACACACACACTGACAAACTGACACACACACACTGACAAACTGACCCACACAGACAAACTGACACACACACTAACAAACTGACACACACGCTGACAGACTGACACAGACAAACTGACACACACGCTGACAAACTGACACACACAGACAAACTGACACACACACTGACAAACTGACACACACTGACAAACTGACACACACTGACAAACTGACACACACACTGACAAACGGACACACACACACTGACAAACTGACACACAGCCTGACAAACTGACGCACACACTGACAAACGGACACACACACACTGACAAACTGACACACACGCTGACAAACTGACACACACACTGACAAACTGACACACACACTGACAAACTGACACACACACACTGACAAACTGACACACACACTGACAAACGGACACACACACACTGACAGACTGACACACACACTGACACACAGACAAACTGACACACACGCTGACAAACTGACACACGCACTGACAAACTGACACACGCACTGACAAACGGACACACGCACACTGACAAACTGACACACACTGACAAACTGACACACACAGATAAACTGACACACACACTGACAAACGGACACACACACACTGACAAACTGACACACACACTGACAAACTGACACACACGCTGACAAACTGACACACACACTGACAAACTGACACACACACTGACAAACAGACAAACTGACACACACGCTGACAAACTGACACACACACTGACAAACTGACACACGCACTGACAAACGGACACACGCACACTGACAAACTGACACACACTGACAAACTGACACACACTGACAAACTGACACACACTGACAAACTGACACACACAGATAAACTGACACACACACTGACAAACGGACACACACACACTGACAAACTGACACACACACTGACAAACTGACACACACGCTGACAAACTGACACACACACTGACAAACTGACACACACCCTGACAAACGGACACACACACACTGACAAACTGACACACACACTGACAAACTGACACACACGCACTGACAGACTGACACACACACTGACACACAGACAAACTGACACACACGCTGACAAACTGACACACACACTGACAAACTGACACACGCACTGACAGACTGACACACACACTGACACACAGACAAACTGACACACACGCTGACAAACTGACACACACACTGACAAACTGACACACACACTGACAAACTGACACACACAGACAAATGGACACACACACAGACAAACTGACACACACACTGACAATACTGACACACATAAACTGACAAACTGACACATACAGACAAACGGATTCACACACAGACAAACTGACACACACACTGACAAACTGACACACACACAGACAAACGGGGACACACACAGACAAACTGACACACACACTGACAAACTGACACACACACACTGACAAACTGACCCACACTAACAAACTGACACACACGCTGACAGACTGACACAGACAAACTGACACACACGCTGACAAACTGACACACACAGACAAACTGACACACACACTGACAAACTGACACACACTGACAAACTGACACACACTGAAAAACTGACACACACACTGACAAACGGACACACACACACTGACAAACTGACACACAGCCTGACAAACTGACGCACACACTGACAAACGGACACACACACACTGACAAACTGACACACACGCTGACAAACTGACACACACACTGACAAACTGACACACACACTGACAAACTGACACACACACACTGACAAACTGACACACACACTGACAAACGGACACACACACACTGACAGACTGACACACACACTGACACACAGACAAACTGACACACACGCTGACAAACTGACACACGCACTGACAAACTGACACACGCACTGACAAACGGACACACGCACACTGACAAACTGACACACACTGACAAACTGACACACACAGATAAACTGACACACACACTGACAAACGGACACACACACACTGACAAACTGACACACACACTGACAAACTGACACACACGCTGACAAACTGACACACACACTGACAAACTGACACACACACTGACAAACAGACAAACTGACACACACGCTGACAAACTGACACACACACTGACAAACTGACACACGCACTGACAAACGGACACACGCACACTGACAAACTGACACACACTGACAAACTGACACACACTGACAAACTGACACACACAGATAAACTGACACACACACTGACAAACGGACACACGCACACTGACAAACTGACACACACTGACAAACTGACACACACTGACAAACTGACACACACAGATAAACTGACACACACACTGACAAACGGACACACACACACTGACAAACTGACACACACACTGACAAACTGACACACACGCTGACAAACTGACACACACACTGACAAACTGACACACACCCTGACAAACGGACACACACACACTGACAAACTGACACACACACTGACAAACTGACACACACGCACTGACAGACTGACACACACACTGACACACAGACAAACTGACACACACGCTGACAAACTGACACACACACTGACAAACTGACACACGCACTGACAAACGGACACACGCACACTGACAAACTGACACACACTGACAAACTGACACACACTGACAAACTGACACACATGCACACTGACAAACTGACACACACACACACTGACAAACTGACACACACACACTGACAAACTGACACACACACTGACAAACTGACTCACACTCACTGACAAACACACACAGACAAACTGACACAGACACACACACACACTGACAAACTGACACACACACTGACAAACTGACACATACACACTGACAAACTGACACACACAGAGAAACTGACACACACACAGACAAACTGACACACACACTGATAAACTGACACACACTGACAAACTGACACACGCACTCTGACAAACACACACACACACTGACAAATTGACACACACACTGACAAACTGACACACACACTGACAAACTGACACTGACAAACACACACACACACTGACAAACTGACACAGACACTGACAAACTGACACACATGCTGACAAACACACACACTGACAAACTGACACACACACAGACAAACTGACACACGCACAGACTAACTGACACACAGACTGACAAACTGACACACACACACTGACAAACTGACACACACACTGACAACCTGACACACACTGACAAACTGACACACACACTGACAAACTGACACACGCACTGACAAACGGACACACATACACTGACAAACTGACACACACACAAACTGACACACACACAGACAAACTGACACACACTGACAAACTGACACACACACACTGACAAACTAACACACACAGACAAACTGACACACACAGACAAACTGATACACACACTGATAAACTGACACACACTGACAAACTGATACACACGCACTGACATACTGACACACACGCACTGACACACACACACTGACAAACTGACACACTCACACACACTGACAAACGCACACACACTGACAAACTGACACAGACACACACACTGACAAACTGACAGAGACACACACACACTGACAAACTGACACACACAGACAAACGGACACACACACAGACAAACTGACACACACACTGACAAACTGACACACACACACTGACAAACTGACAAACTGACACACACACTGACAAACTGACACACGCACTGACAAACTGACACACACTGACAAACTGACACACACACACACTGACAAACTGACACACACAGACAAACGGACACACACACAGACAAATGGACACACACACAGACAAACTGACACACACACTGACAAACTGACACACACACACTGACAAACTGACACACACAGACAAACGGATTCACACACAGACAAACTGACACACACACTGACAAACTGACACACACACACTGACAAACTGACACACACAGACAAACGGGGACACACAGACAAACTGACACAGACACTGACAAACTGACACACACACACTGACAAACTGACCCACACAGACAAACTGACACACACACTGACAAACTGACACACACGCTGACAGACTGACACACACACTGACACACAGACAAACTGACACACACGCTGACAAACTGACACACAGACAAACTGACACACACACAGTGACAAACTGACACACACACTGACAAACTGACACACACAGACAAACTGACACACAGTGACAAACTGACACACACAGATAAACTGACACACACACTGACAAACGGACACACACACACTGACAAACTGACACACACACTGACAAACTGACGCACACACTGACAAACGGACACACACACACTGACAAACTGACACACACGCTGACAAACTGACACACACACTGACAAATTGACACACACTGACAAACTGACACACACACTGACAAACTGACACACACACTGACAAACTGACACACACACACTGACAAACTGACAAACTGACACACACACTGACAAACGGACACACACACACTGACAGACTGACACACACACTGACACACAGACAAACTGACACACACGCTGACAAACTGACACACACGCTGACAAACTGACACACACACACTGACAAACTGACACACACACACTGACAAACTGACACTCACACTGACAAACTGACACACACACTGACAAACGGACACACACACACTGACAAACTGACACACACACTGACAAACTGACACACACACACTGACAAACTGACACACACACTGACAAACTGACACACACACTGACACACACACACCGACAAACTGACACACACACTGACAAACTGACACACACAGACAAACTGACACACACACTGACAAACTGACACACACACTGACAAACTGACATACACACACTGACAAACTGACACACACACTGACAAACTACATACACACTGACAAACTGACACACACAGACAAACTGACACACACACTGACAAACTACATACACACTGACAAACTGACACACACAGACAAACTGACACACACACTGACAAACTGACACACACTGACAAACTGACACACACAGACAAACTGACACACACACTGGCAAACTGACACACACACACTGACAAACTGACACACACAGACACATGACACACACAGACACATGACACACACACTGACAAACTGGCACACACACACTGGCAAACTGACACACACAGACAAACTACATACACACTGACAAACTGACACACACAGATAAACTGACACACACACTGACAAACGGACACACACACACTGACAAACTGACACACACACTGACATACTGACACACACACTGACAAACAGACAAACTGACACACACGCTGACAAACTGACACACACACTGACAAACTGACACACGCACTGACAAACGGACACACGCACACTGACAAACTGACACACACTGACAAACTGACACACACTGACAAACTGACACACACACTGACAAACGGACACACACACACTGACAAACTGACACACACACTGACAAACTGACACACACACTGACAAACGGACACACACACACTGACAAACTGACACACACACTGACAAACTGACACACACGCACTGACAGACTGACACACACACTGACACACAGACAAACTGACACACACGCTGACAAACTGACACACACACTGACAAACTGACACACGCACTGACAAACGGACACACGCACACTGACAAACTGACACACACTGACAAACTGACACACACTGACAAACTGACACACATGCACACTGACAAACTGACACACACACACACTGACAAACTGACACACACACACTGACAAACTGACACACACACTGACAAACTGACTCACACTCACTGACAAACACACACAGACAAACTGACACAGACACACACACACACTGACAAACTGACACACACACTGACAAACTGACACATACACACTGACAAACTGACACACACAGAGAAACTGACACACACACAGACAAACTGACACACACACTGACAAATTGACACACACACTGACAAACTGACACACATGCTGACAAACACACACACTGACAAACTGACACACGCACAGACTAACTGACACACAGACTGACAAACTGACACACACACACTGACAAACTGA
This sequence comes from Scyliorhinus torazame, assembly GCF_047496885.1. Classification (NCBI taxonomy): domain Eukaryota; kingdom Metazoa; phylum Chordata; class Chondrichthyes; order Carcharhiniformes; family Scyliorhinidae; genus Scyliorhinus; species Scyliorhinus torazame. Next base: position 5,575,370 of record NC_092728.1, read on the forward strand.
CACACACACTGACAACCTGACACACACTGACAAACTGACACACACACTGACAAACTGACACACGCACTGACAAACGGACACACATACACTGACAAACTGACACACACACAAACTGACACACACACAGACAAACTGACACACACTGACAAACTGACACACACACACTGACAAACTAACACACACAGACAAACTGACACACACAGACAAACTGATACACACACTGATAAACTGACACACACTGACAAACTGATACACACGCACTGACATACTGACACACACGCACTGACACACACACACTGACAAATTGACACACTCACACACACTGACAAACGCACACACACTGACAAACTGACACAGACACACACACTGACAAACTGACAGAGACACACACACACTGACAAACTGACACACACACACTGACAAACTGACACACACACTGACAACCTGACACACACTGACAAACTGACACACACACTGACAAACTGACACACGCACTGACAAACGGACACACATACACTGACAAACTGACACACACACAAACTGACACACACACAGACAAACTGACACACACTGACAAACTGACACACACACACTGACAAACTAACACACACAGACAAACTGACACACACAGACAAACTGATACACACACTGATAAACTGACACACACTGACAAACTGATACACACGCACTGACATACTGACACACACGCACTGACACACACACACTGACAAATTGACACACTCACACACACTGACAAACGCACACACACTGACAAACTGACACAGACACACACACTGACAAACTGACAGAGACACACACACACTGACAAACTGACACACACAGACAAACGGACACACACACAGACAAACTGACACACACACTGACAAACTGACACACACACACTGACAAACTGACACACGCACTGACAAACTGACACACACTGACAAACTGACACACACACACACTGACAAACTGACACACACAGACAAACGGACACACACACAGACAAATGGACACACACACAGACAAACTGACACACACACTGACAAACTGACACACACACACTGACAAACTGACACACACAGACAAACGGATTCACACACAGACAAACTGACACACACACTGACAAACTGACACACACACACTGACAAACTGACACACACAGACAAACGGGGACACACAGACAAACTGACACAGACACTGACAAACTGACACACACACACTGACAAACTGATCCACACAGACAAACTGACACACACACTGACAAACTGACACACACGCTGACAGACTGACACACACGCTGACAAACTGACACACAGACAAACTGACACACACACAGTGACAAACTGACACACACAGACAAACTGACACACACAGACAAACTGACACACACTGACAAACTGACACACACAGATAAACTGACACACACACTGACAAACGGACACACACACACTGACAAACTGACACACACACTGACAAACTGACACACACACACTGACAAACTGACACACACGCTGACAAACTGACACACACACTGACAAATTGACACACACTGACAAACTGACACACACACTGACAAACTGACACACACACTGACAAACTGACACACACACACTGACAAACTGACAAACTGACACACACTGACAAACGGACAGACACACACTGACAGACTGACACACACACTGACACACAGACAAACTGACACACACGCTGACAAACTGACACACACACTGACAAACTGACACACACACACTGACAAACTGACACACACACACTGACAAACTGACACACACACTGACAAACGGACACACACAGACTGACAAACTGACACACACGCTGACAAACTGACACACACACTGACAAATTGACACACACTGACAAACGGACACACACACACTGACAAACTGACACACACACTGACAAACTGACACACACACACACTGACAAACTGACACACACACTGACAAACTGACACACACACTGGCACACACACACCGACAAACTGACACACACACTGACAAACTGACACACACAGACAAACTGACACACACACTGACAAACTGACAGACACACTGACAAACTGACATACACACACTGACAAACTGACACACACACTGACAATCTACATACACACTGACAAACTGACACACACAGACAAACTGACACACACACTGACAAACTGACACACACTGACAAACTGACACACACAGACAAACTGACACACACACTGACAAACTGACACACACACACTGACAAACTGACACACACAGACACATGACACACACAGACACATGACACACACACTGACAAACTGACACACACACACTGGCAAACTGACACACACAGACAAACTACATACACACTGACAAACTGACACACACAGATAAACTGACACACACACTGACAAACTGACACACACACAGATAATCGGACATACACACAGACAAACTGGCACACACACTGACAAACTGACACACACACAGACAAACTGGCACACACACTGACAAACTGACACACACACTGACAAACTGACACAGACTGACAAACTGACACACACACTGACAAACTGATACACTCAGACAAACTGACACACACACACTGACAAACTGACACACACACAGACAAACTGACACACACACTGACAAACTGACACACACACAGACAGACTGACACACACACTGACAAACTGATACACACACACACTGACAAACTGACACACACACAGATAATCGGACACACACACAGACAAACTGACACATGCACTGACAAACTGACACACACTGACAAACTGACACACACACACTGACAAACTGACACACACAGAGAAACTGACACACACACTGACAAACTGACACACACACACTGACAAACTGACACATACAGACAAACGGATTCACACACATATAAACTGACACACACACTGACAAACTGACCCACACACACTGATAAACTGACACACACAGACAAACGGACACACACACAGACAAACTGACACACACACTGACAAACGGACACACACACACTGACAAACTGACCCACACAGACAAACTGACACACACACTGACAAACTGACACACACGCTGACAGACTGACACACACACTGACACACAGACAAACTGACACACACGCTGACAAACTGACACACACACACAAACTGACACACACACAGTGACAAACTGACACACACACTGACAAACTGACACACACAGACAAACTGACACACACAGATAAACTGACACACACACTGACAAACGGACACACACACACTGACAAACTGACACACACACTGACAAACTGACGCACACACTGACAAACGGGCACACACACACTGACAAACTGACACACACGCTGACAAACTGACACACACACTGACAAATTGACACACATTGACAAACTGACACACACACTGACAAACTGACGCACACACTGACAAACGGACACACACACACTGACAAACGGACACACACGCTGACAAACTGACACACACACTGACAAATTGACACACACTGACAAACTGACACACACACTGACAAACTGACACACACACTGACAAACTGACACACACACACTGACAAACTGACAAACTGACACACACACTGACAAACGGACACACACACTGACAAACTGACACACACACTGAGAAACTGACACACACGCTGACAAACTGACACACTCGCACTGACAGACTGACACACACACTGACACACAGACAAACTGACACACACGCTGACAAACTGACACACACACTGACAAACTGACACACACACTGACAAACTGACACACACTGACAAACTGACATACACACTGACAAACTGACACACACACTGACAACGGACACACACACACTGACAAACTGACACACACACTGACAAACTGACACACACACTGACAAACTGACACACACACACTGACAAACTGACACACACGCTGACTAACTGACACACACACTGACAAATTGACACACATTGACAAACTGACACACACACTGACAAACTGACACACACACTGACAAACGGACACACACACACTGACAAACTGACACTCACACTGACAAACTGACACACACACTGACAAACGCACACACACACACTGACAAACTGACACACACACTGACAAACTGACACACACACTGACAAACTGACACACACACTGACACACACACACCGACAAACTGACACACACACTGACAAACTGACACACACAGACAAACTGACACATACACTGACAAACTGACACACACACTGACAAACTGACATACACACACTGACAAACTGACACACACACTGACAAACTACATACACACTGACAAACTGACACACACAGACAAACTGACACACACACTGACAAACTGACACACACAGACAAACTGACACACACACTGACAAACTGACACACACACACTGACAAACTGACACACACAGACACATGACACACACAGACACATGACACACACACTGACAAACTGACACACACACTGGCAAACTGACACACACAGACAAACTACATACACACTGACAAACTGACACACACAGACAAACTGACACACACACTGACAAACTGACCCACACAGACAAACTGACTCACACACTGACAAACTGACACACACACTGACAAACTGACACACACACAGATAATCGGACGCACACACAGACAAACTGACACACACACTGACAAACTGACACACACACAGATAATCGGACACACACACAGACAAACTGACACACACACTGACAAACTGACACACACACAGATAATCGGACACACATACAGACAAACTGGCACACACACTGACAAACTGACACACACACTGACAAACTGACACAGACTGACAAACTGACACACACACTGACAAACTGACACACACAGACAAACTGACACACACACAGACAAACTGTCACACACACTGACAAATTGACACACACAGATAATCGGACACACCCACAGACAAACTGACACACACACTGACAAACTGACACACACACAGACAGACTGACACACTCTGACAAACTGACACACACATTGACAAACTGACACACACACTGACTAACTGACACACACAGACAAACTGACACACACCCTGACAAACTGACACACACTGACAAACTGACACACACACACTGACAAACTGACACACACAGACAAACGGACACACACACAGACAAACGGACACACACACAGAGAAACTGACACACACACTGACAAACTGACACACACACACTGACAAACTGACACATACAGACAAACGGATTCACACACATACAAACTGACACACACACTGACAAACTGACACACACACACTGACAAACTGACCCACACAGACAAACGGACACACACACAGACAAACTGACACACACACTGACAAACGGACACACACACACTGACAAAGTGACCCCACAGACAAACTGACACACACACTGACAAACTGACACACACTCTGACAGACTGACACACACACTGACACACAGACAAACTGACACACATGCTGACAAACTGACACACACAGACAAACTGACACACACACAGTGACAAACTGACACACACACTGACAAACTGACACACACAGACAAACTGACACACACTGACAAACTAACACACACAGATAAACTGACACACACACTGACAAACTGACGCACACACTGACAAACGGACACACACACACTGACAAACTGACACACACGCTGACAAACTGACACACACACTGACAAATTGACACACACTGACAAACTGACACACACACGGACAAACTGACACACACACTGACAAACTGACAAACGGACACACACACACTGACAAACTGACACACACACTGACAAACTGACACACACGCACTGACAGACTGACACACACACTGACACACAGACAAACTGACACACACGCTGACAAACTGACACACACACTGACAAACTGACACACACTGACAAACTGACATACACACTGACAACAGTCACACACACACTGACAAACTGACACACACACTGACACACTGACACACACACTGACAAACTGATGCACACACTGACAAACGGACACACACACACTGACAAACTGACACACACACACTGACAAACTGACACACACGCTGACAAACTGACACACACACTGACAAATTGACACACACTGACAAACTGACACACACACTGACAAACTGACACACACACTGACAAACTGACACACACACACTGAAAAACTGGCAAACTGACACACACACTGACAAACGGACACACACACACTGACAAACTGACACACACACTGACAAACTGACACACACACTGACAAACTGACACACACGCACTGACAGACTGACACACACACACTGACACACAGACAAACTGACACACACGCTGCCAAACTGACACACACACTGACAAACTGACACACACACTGACAAACTGACACACACACTGACAACGGACACACACACACTGACAAACTGACACACACACTGACAAACTGACACACACACTGACAAACGGACACACACACACTGACAAACTGACACACACGCTGACAAACTGACACACACACTGACAAATTGACACACACTGACAAACTGACACACACACACTGACAAACTGACACACACACTGACAAACTGACAGACACACACTGACAAACTGACAGACACACACTGACAAACTGACACACGCACTGACAGACTGACACACACACTGACACACAGACAAACTGACACACACGCTGACAAACTGACACACACACTGACAAACTGACACACACACTGACAAACTGACACACACTGACAAACTGACACACACACTGACAAACTGACACACACTGACAACGGACACACACACTGACAAACTGACACACACACTGACAATCTGACACACACACTGACAAATGGACACACACACACTGACAAACTGACACACACGCTGACAAACTGACACACACACTGACAAATTGACACACACTGACAAACTGACACACACACTGACAAACTGACACACACACTGACAAACTGACATACACACTGATAAACGGACACACACACACTGACAAACTGACACACACACTGACAAACTGACACACACACACACTGACAAACTGACACACACACTGACAAACTGACACACACACTGACACACACACACCGACAAACTGACACACACACTGACAAACTGACACACACAGACAAACTGACACACACTGACAAACTGACATACACACAGACAAACTGACACACACACTGACAAATTGAGTCACACACACTGACAAACTGACACACACAGACACATGACACACACAGACACATGACACACACACTGACAAACTGACACACACACACTGGCAAACTGACACACACAGACAAACTACATACACACTGACAAACTGACACACACAGATAAACTGACACACACACTGACAAACTGACCCACACATACAAACTGACACACACACTGACAAACTGACACACACACTGACAAACTGACCCACACAGACAAACTGATACTCACACTGACAAACTGACACACACACAGATAATCGGACGCACACACAGACAAACTGACACACACACTGACAAACTGACACACACACAGATAATCGGACACACACACAGACAAACTGACACACACACTGACAAACTGACACACACACCGATCATCGGACGGACACACAGACAAACTGGCACACACACTGACAAACTGACACACACACTGACAAACTGACACAGACTGACAAACTGACACACACAGACAAACTGACACACACACTGACAAATTGACACCCACACAGATAATCGGACACACACACAGACAAACTGACACACACACTGACAAACTGACACACACACAGACAGACTGACACACTCTGACAAACTGACACACACATTGACAAACTGACACACACACTGACTAACTGACACACACAGACAAACTGACACACACACTGACAAACTGACACACACGCTGACAAACTGACACACACACTGACAAATTGACACACACTGACAAACTGACACACACACTGACAAACTGACACACACACTGACAAACTGACAGACACACACTGACAAACTGACACACACAAACTGACACACACACTGACAAACTGACACACACGCACTGACAGACTGACACACACACTGACACACAGACAAACTGACACACACGCTGAAAAACTGACACACACACGGACAAACTGACACACACACTGACAAACTGACACACACTGACAAACTGACACACACACTGACAAACTGACACACACTGACAACGGACACACACACTGACAAACTGACACACACACTGACAATCTGACACACACACTGACAAATGTACACACACACACTGACAAACTGACACACACGCTGACAAACTGACACACACACTGACAAATTGACACACACTGACAAACTGACACACACACTGACAAACTGACACACACACTGACAAACGGACACACACACACTGACAAACTGGCACTCACACTGACAAACTGACACACACACTGATAAACGGACACACACACACTGACAAACTGACACACACACTGACAAACTGACACACACACACACTGACAAACTGACACACACACTGACAAACTGACACACACACTGACACACACACACCGACAAACTGACACACACACTGACAAACTGACACACACAGACAAACTGACACATACACTGACAAACTGACACACACACACTGGCAAACTGACACACACAGACACATGACACACACAGACACATGACACACACACTGACAAACTGACACACACACTGGCAAACTGACACACACAGACAAACTACATACACACTGACAAACTGACACACACAGATAAAATGACACACACACTGACAAACTGACCCACACAGACAAACTGACACACACACTGACAAACTGACACACACACTGACAAACTGACACACACACAGACAAACTGACCCACACAGACAAACTGACACTCACACTGACAAACTGACACACACACAGATAATCGGACGCACACACAGACAAACTGACACACACACTGACAAACTGACACACACACAGATAATCGGACACACACACAGACAAACTGACACACACACTGACAAACTGACACACACACAGATCATCGGACGCACACACAGACAAACTGACACACACACTGACAAACTGACACACACACTGACAAACTGACACACACACTGACAAACTGACACACACAGACAAACTGACACACACAGACAAACTGACACACACACAGACAAACTGACACACACACTGACAAATTGACACCCACACAGATAATCGGACACACACACAGACAAACTGACACACACACTGACAAACTGACACACACACAGACAGACTGACACACTCTGACAAACTGACACACACATTGACAAACTGACACACACACTGACTAACTGACACACACAGACAAACTGACACACACACTGACAAACTGACACACTGACAAACTGACACACACACAGATAATCGGACACACACAGACAAACTGACACACACACAGACAAACGGACACACACAGAGAAACTGACACACACACTGACAAACTGACACACACACACTGACAAACTGACACATACAGACAAACGGATTCACACACAGACAAACTGACACACACACTCACAAACTGACACACACACACTGACAAACTGACACACACAGACAAACTGACACACACACAGTGACAAACTGACACACACACTGACAGACTGACACACACAGACAAACTGACACACACTGACAAACTGACACACACAGATAAACTGACACACACACTGACAAACGGACACACACACACTGACAAACTGACACACACACTGACAAACTGACACACACGCACTGACAGACTGACACACACACTGACACACAGACAAACTGACACACACGCTGACAAACTGACACACACACTGACAATCTGACACACACACTGACAAACTGACACACTGACAAACTGACACACACACTGACAACGGACACACACACACTGTCAAACTGACACACACACTGACAAACTGACACACACACTGACAAACTGATGCACACACTGACAAACGGACACACACACACTGACAAACTGACACACACACACTGACAAACTGACACACACGCTGACAAACTGACACACACACACTGACAAACGGACACACACACAGACAAACGGACACACACAGAGAAACTGACACACACACTGACAAACTGACACACACACACTGACAAACTGACACATACAGACAAACGGATTCACACACAGACAAACTGACACACACACTGACAAACTGACACACACACACTGACAAACTGACACACACAGACAAACGGGGACACACACAGACAAACTGACCCACACACTGACAAACGGACACACACACACTGACAAACTGACCCACACAGACAAACTGACACACACACTGACAAACTGACACACACGCTGACAGACTGACACACACACTGACACACAGACAAACTGACACACACGCTGACAAACTGACACACACAGACAAACTGACACACACACAGTGACAATCTGACACACACACTGACAAACTGACACACACGCTGACAGACTGACACACACACTGACACACAGACAAACTGACACACACGCTGACAAACTGACACACACAGACAAACTGACACACACACAGTGACAAACTGACACACACACTGACAAACTGACACACACAGACAAACTGACACACACAGATAAACTGACACACACTGACAAACGGACACACACACACTGACAAACTGACACACACACTGACAAACTGACACACACGCACACACAGACAAACTGACACACACGCTGACAAACTGACACACACACTGACAATCTGACACACACACTGACAAACTGACACACACTGACAAACTGACACACACACTGACAACGGACACACACACACTGACAAACTGACACACACACTGACAAACTGACACACACACTGACAAACTGATGCACACACTGACAAACGGACACACACACACTGACAAACTGACACACACACACTGACAAACTGACACACACACACTGACAAACTGACACACACGCTGACAAACTGACACACACACTGACAAATTGACACACACTGACAAACTGACACACACACTGACAAACTGACACACACACACTGACAAACTGACAAACTGACACACACACTGACAAACGGACACACACACACTGACAAACTGACACACACACTGACAAACTGACACACACGCACTGACAGACTGACACACACACTGACACACAGACAAACTGACACACACGCTGACAAACTGACACACACACTGACAAACTGACACACACACTGACAAACTGACACACACTGACAAACTGACACACACACTGACAACGGACACACACACACTGACAAACTGACACACACACTGACAAACTGACACACACACTGACAAATTGACACACACTGACAAACTGACACACACACTGACAAACTGACACACACACTGACAAACGGACACACACACACTGACAAACTGACACTCACACTGACAAACGGACACACACACACTGACAAACTGACGCACACACACTGACAAACTGACACACACACACTGACAAACTGACACACTGACAAACTGACACACACACTGACAAACTGACACACACACACTGACAAACTGACACACACACACTGACAAACTGACACACACACTGACAAACTGACACACACAGACAAACTGACACACACACTGACAAACTGACACACACACTGACAAACTACATACACACTGACAAACTGACACACACAGACAAACTGACACACACACTGACAAACTGACACACACAGACAAACTGACACACACACTGACAAACTGACACACACACACTGACAAACTGACACACACAGACACATGACACACACAGACACATGACACACACACTGACAAACTGACACACACACTGGCAAACTGACACACACAGACAAACTACATACACACTGACAAACTGACACACACAGATAAAATGACACACACACTGACAAACTGACCCACACAGACAAACTGACACACACACTGACAAACTGACACACACACTGACAAACTGACACACACACTGACAAACTGACCCACACAGATAATCGGACACACACACAGACAAACTGACACACACACTGACAAACTGACACACACACAGACAGACTGACACACTCTGACAAACTGACACACACATTGACAAACTGACACACACACTGACTAACTGACACACACAGACAAACTGACACACACACTGACAAACTGACACACACGCTGACAAACTGACACACACACTGACAAATTGACACACACTGACAAACTGACACACACACACTGACAAACTGACACACACACTGACAAACTGACAGACACACACTGACAAACTGACACACACACTGACAAACTGACACACACACTGACAAACTGACACACACGCACTGACAGACTGACACACACACTGACACACAGACAAACTGACACACACGCTGAAAAACTGACACACACACGGACAATCTGACACACACACTGACAAACTGACACACACTGACAAACTGACACACACACTGACAAACTGACACACACTGACAACGGACACACACACTGACAAACTGACACACACACTGACAATCTGACACACACACTGACAAATGTACACACACACACTGACAAACTGACACACACGCTGACAAACTGACACACACACTGACAAATTGACACACACTGACAAACTGACACACACACTGACAAACTGACACACACACTGACAAACGGACACACACACACTGACAAACTGGCACTCACACTGACAAACTGACACACACACTGATAAACGGACACACACACACTGACAAACTGACACACACACTGACAAACTGACACACACACACACTGACAAACTGACACACACACTGACAAACTGACACACACACTGACACACACACACCGACAAACTGACACACACACTGACAAACTGACACACACAGACAAACTGACACATACACTGACAAACTGACACACACACACTGGCAAACTGACACACACAGACACATGACACACACAGACACATGACACACACACTGACAAACTGACACACACACTGGCAAACTGACACACACAGACAAACTACATACACACTGACAAACTGACACACACAGATAAAATGACACACACACTGACAAACTGACCCACACAGACAAACTGACACACACACTGACAAACTGACACACACACTGACAAACTGACACACACACAGACAAACTGACCCACACAGACAAACTGACACTCACACTGACAAACTGACACACACACAGATAATCGGACGCACACACAGACAAACTGACACACACACTGACAAACTGACACACACACAGATAATCGGACACACACACAGACAAACTGACACACACACTGACAAACTGACACACACACAGATCATCGGACGCACACACAGACAAACTGGCACACACACTGACAAACTGACACACACACTGACAAACTGACACACACACTGACAAACTGACACACACAGACAAACTGACACACACACAGACAAACTGACACACACACTGACAAATTGACACCCACACAGATAATCGGACACACACACAGACAAACTGACACACACACTGACAAACTGACACACACACAGACAGACTGACACACTCTGACAAACTGACACACACATTGACAAACTGACACACACACTGACTAACTGACACACACAGACAAACTGACACACACACTGACAAACTGACACACTGACAAACTGACACACACACAGATAATCGGACACACACACAGACAAACTGACACACACACAGACAAACGGACACACACAGAGAAACTGACACACACACTGACAAACTGACACACACACACTGACAAACTGACACATACAGACAAACGGATTCACACACAGACAAACTGACACACACACTCACAAACTGACACACACACACTGACAAACTGACACACACAGACAAACTGACACACACACAGTGACAAACTGACACACACACTGACAGACTGACACACACAGACAAACTGACACACACTGACAAACTGACACACACAGATAAACTGACACACACACTGACAAACGGACACACACACACTGACAAACGGACACACACACTGACAAACTGACACACACGCACTGACAGACTGACACACACACTGACACACAGACAAACTGACACACACGCTGACAAACTGACACACACACTGACAATCTGACACACACACTGCCAAACTGACACACTGACAAACTGACACACACACTGACAACGGACACACACACTGACAAACTGATGCACACACTGACAAACGGACACACACACACTGACAAACTGACACACACACACTGACAAACTGACACACACGCTGACAAACTGACACACACACACTGACAAACGGACACACACACAGACAAACGGACACACACAGAGAAACTGACACACACACTGACAAACTGACACACACACACTGACAAACTGACACATACAGACAAACGGATTCACACACAGACAAACTGACACACACACTGACAAACTGACACACACACACTGACAAACTGACACACACAGACAAACGGGGACACACACAGACAAACTGACCCACACACTGACAAACGGACACACACACACTGACAAACTGACCCACACAGACAAACTGACACACACACTGACAAACTGACACACACGCTGACAGACTGACACACACACTGACACACAGACAAACTGACACACACGTTGACAAACTGACACACACAGACAAACTGACACACACACAGTGACAAACTGACACACACACTGACAAACTGACACACACAGACAAACTGACACACACAGATAAACTGACACACACTGACAAACGGACACACACACACTGACAAACTGACACACACACTGACAAACTGACACACACGCACTGACAGACTGACACACACACTGACACACAGACAAACTGACACACACGCTGACAAACTGACACACACACTGACAATCTGACACACACACTGACAAACTGACACACACTGACAAACTGACACACACACTGACAACGGACACACACACACTGACAAACTGACACACACACTGACAAACTGACACACACACTGACAAACTGATGCACACACTGACAAACGGACACACACACACTGACAAACTGACACACACACACTGACAAACTGACACACACACACTGACAAACTGACACACACGCTGACAAACTGACACACACACTGACAAATTGACACACACTGACAAACTGACACACACACTGACAAACTGACACACACACACTGACAAACTGACAAACTGACACACACACTGACAAACGGACACACACACACTGACAAACTGACACACACACTGACAAACTGACACACACGCACTGACAGACTGACACACACACTGAAACACAGACAAACTGACACACACGCTGACAAACTGACACACACACTGACAAACTGACACACACACTGACAAACTGACACACACTGACAAACTGACACACACACTGACAACGGACACACACACACTGACAAACTGACACACACACTGACAAACTGACACACACACTGACAAATTGACACACACTGACAAACTGACACACACACTGACAAACTGACACACACACTGACAAACGGACACACACACACTGACAAACTGACACTCACACTGACAAACGGACACACACACACTGACAAACTGACACACACACACTGACAAACTGACACACACACACTGACAAACTGACACACTGACAAACTGACACACACACACTGACAAACTGACACACACACACTGACAAACTGACACACACACTGACAAACTGACACACACAGACAAACTGACACACACACTGACAAACTGACACACACACTGACAAACTACATACACACTGACAAACTGACACACACAGACAAACTGACACACACACTGACAAACTGACACACACAGACAAACTGACACACACACTGACAAACTGACACACACACACTGACAAACTGACACACACAGACACATGACACACACAGACACATGACACACACACTGACAAACTGACCCACACAGACAAACTGACACACACACTGACAAACTGACACACACACTGACAAACTGACACACACGCTGACAAACTGACCCACACAGACAAACTGACACACACACTGACAAACTGACACACACACAGATAATCGGACGCACACACAGACAAACTGACACACACACTGACAAACTGCCACACACACAGATAATCGGACACACACACAGACAAACTGACACACACACTGACAAACTGACACACACACAGATCATCGGACACACACACAGACAAACTGGCACACACACTGACAAACTGACACACACACTGACAAACTGACACAGACTGACAAACTGACACACACAGACAAACTGACACACACACTGACAAATTGACACCCACACAGATAATCGGACACACACACAGACAAACTGACACACACACTGACAAACTGACACACACACAGACAGACTGACACACTCTGACAAACTGACACACACATTGACAAACTGACACACACACTGACTAACTGACACACACAGACAAACTGACACACACACAGATAATCGGACATACACACAGACAAACTGGCACACACACTGACAAACTGACACACACACAGACAAACTGGCACACACACTGACAAACTGACACACACACTGACAAACTGACACAGACTGACAAACTGACACACACACTGACAAACTGATACACTCAGACAAACTGACACACACACACTGACAAACTGACACACACACAGACAAACTGACACACACACTGACAAACTGACACACACACAGACAGACTGACACACACACTGACAAACTGATACACACACACACTGACAAACTGACACACACACAGATAATCGGACACACACACAGACAAACTGACACATGCACTGACAAACTGACACACACTGACAAACTGACACACACACACTGACAAACTGACACACACAGAGAAACTGACACACACACTGACAAACTGACACACACACACTGACAAACTGACACATACAGACAAACGGATTCACACACATATAAACTGACACACACACTGACAAACTGACCCACACACACTGATAAACTGACACACACAGACAAACGGACACACACACAGACAAACTGACACACACACTGACAAACGGACACACACACACTGACAAACTGACCCACACAGACAAACTGACACACACACTGACAAACTGACACACACGCTGACAGACTGACACACACACTGACACACAGACAAACTGACACACACGCTGACAAACTGACACACACACACAAACTGACACACACACAGTGACAAACTGACACACACACTGACAAACTGACACACACAGACAAACTGACACACACAGATAAACTGACACACACACTGACAAACGGACACACACACACTGACAAACTGACACACACACTGACAAACTGACGCACACACTGACAAACGGGCACACACACACTGACAAACTGACACACACGCTGACAAACTGACACACACACTGACAAATTGACACACATTGACAAACTGACACACACACTGACAAACTGACGCACACACTGACAAACGGACACACACACACTGACAAACGGACACACACGCTGACAAACTGACACACACACTGACAAATTGACACACACTGACAAACTGACACACACACTGACAAACTGACACACACACTGACAAACTGACACACACACACTGACAAACTGACAAACTGACACACACACTGACAAACGGACACACACACTGACAAACTGACACACACACTGAGAAACTGACACACACGCTGACAAACTGACACACTCGCACTGACAGACTGACACACACACTGACACACAGACAAACTGACACACACGCTGACAAACTGACACACACACTGACAAACTGACACACACACTGACAAACTGACACACACTGACAAACTGACATACACACTGACAAACTGACACACACACTGACAACGGACACACACACACTGACAAACTGACACACACACTGACAAACTGACACACACACTGACAAACTGACACACACACACTGACAAACTGACACACACGCTGACAAACTGACACACACACTGACAAATTGACACACATTGACAAACTGACACACACACTGACAAACTGACACACACACTGACAAACGGACACACACACACTGACAAACTGACACTCACACTGACAAACTGACACACACACTGACAAACGCACACACACACACTGACAAACTGACACACACACTGACAAACTGACACACACACTGACAAACTGACACACACACTGACACACACACACCGACAAACTGACACACACACTGACAAACTGACACACAGAGACAAACTGACACATACACTGACAAACTGACACACACACTGACAAACTGACATACACACACTGACAAACTGACACACACACTGACAAACTACATACACACTGACAAACTGACACACACAGACAAACTGACACACACACTGACAAACTGACACACACAGACAAACTGACACACACACTGACAAACTGACACACACACACTGACAAACTGACACACACAGACACATGACACACACAGACACATGACACACACACTGACAAACTGACACACACACTGGCAAACTGACACACACAGACAAACTACATACACACTGACAAACTGACACACACAGACAAACTGACACACACACTGACAAACTGACCCACACAGACAAACTGACTCACACACTGACAAACTGACACACACACTGACAAACTGACACACACACAGATAATCGGACGCACACACAGACAAACTGACACACACACTGACAAACTGACACACACACAGATAATCGGACACACACACAGACAAACTGACACACACACTGACAAACTGACACACACACAGATAATCGGACACACATACAGACAAACTGGCACACACACTGACAAACTGACACACACACTGACAAACTGACACAGACTGACAAACTGACACACACACTGACAAACTGACACACACAGACAAACTGACACACACACAGACAAACTGTCACACACACTGACAAATTGACACACACAGATAATCGGACACACCCACAGACAAACTGACACACACACTGACAAACTGACACACACACAGACAGACTGACACACTCTGACAAACTGACACACACATTGACAAACTGACACACACACTGACTAACTGACACACACAGACAAACTGACACACACCCTGACAAACTGACACACACTGACAAACTGACACACACACACTGACAATCTGACACACACAGACAAACGGACACACACACAGACAAACGGACACACACACAGAGAAACTGACACACACACTGACAAACTGACACACACACACTGACAAACTGACACATACAGACAAACGGATTCACACACATACAAACTGACACACACACTGACAAACTGACACACACACACTGACAAACTGACCCACACAGACAAACGGACACACACACAGACAAACTGACACACACACTGACAAACGGACACACACACACTGACAAAGTGACCCCACAGACAAACTGACACACACACTGACAAACTGACACACACTCTGACAGACTGACACACACACTGACACACAGACAAACTGACACACATGCTGACAAACTGACACACACAGACAAACTGACACACACACAGTGACAAACTGACACACACACTGACAAACTGACACACACAGACAAACTGACACACACTGACAAACTAACACACACAGATAAACTGACACACACACTGACAAACTGACGCACACACTGACAAACGGACACACACACACTGACAAACTGACACACACGCTGACAAACTGACACACACACTGACAAATTGACACACACTGACAAACTGACACACACACGGACAAACTGACACACACACTGACAAACTGACAAACGGACACACACACACTGACAAACTGACACACACACTGACAAACTGACACACACGCACTGACAGACTGACACACACACTGACACACAGACAAACTGACACACACGCTGACAAACTGACACACACACTGACAAACTGACACACACTGACAAACTGACATACACACTGACAACAGTCACACACACACTGACAAACTGACACACACACTGACACACTGACACACACACTGACAAACTGATGCACACACTGACAAACGGACACACACACACTGACAAACTGACACACACACACTGACAAACTGACACACACGCTGACAAACTGACACACACACTGACAAATTGACACACACTGACAAACTGACACACACACTGACAAACTGACACACACACTGACAAACTGACACACACACACTGAAAAACTGGCAAACTGACACACACACTGACAAACGGACACACACACACTGACAAACTGACACACACACTGACAAACTGACACACACACTGACAAACTGACACACACGCACTGACAGACTGACACACACACACTGACACACAGACAAACTGACACACACGCTGCCAAACTGACACACACACTGACAAACTGACACACACACTGACAACGGACACACACACACTGACAAACTGACACACACACTGACAAACTGACACACACACTGACAAACGGACACACACACACTGACAAACTGACACACACGCTGACAAACTGACACACACACTGACAAATTGACACACACTGACAAACTGACACACACACACTGACAAACTGACACACACACTGACAAACTGACAGACACACACTGACAAACTGACAGACACACACTGACAAACTGACACACGCACTGACAGACTGACACACACACTGACACACAGACAAACTGACACACACGCTGACAAACTGACACACACACTGACAAACTGACACACACACTGACAAACTGACACACACTGACAAACTGACACACACACTGACAAACTGACACACACTGACAACGGACACACACACTGACAAACTGACACACACACTGACAATCTGACACACACACTGACAAATGGACACACACACACTGACAAACTGACACACACGCTGATAAACTGACACACACACTGACAAATTGACACACACTGACAAACTGACACACACACTGACAAACTGACACACACACTGACAAACTGACATACACACTGATAAACGGACACACACACACTGACAAACTGACACACACACTGACAAACTGACACACACACACACTGACAAACTGACACACACACTGACAAACTGACACACACACTGACACACACACACCGACAAACTGACACACACACTGACAAACTGACACACACAGACAAACTGACACACACTGACAAACTGACATACACACAGACAAACTGACACACACACTGACAAATTGAGTCACACACACTGACAAACTGACACACACAGACACATGACACACACAGACACATGACACACACACTGACAAACTGACACACACACACTGGCAAACTGACACACACAGACAAACTACATACACACTGACAAACTGACACACACAGATAAACTGACACACACACTGACAAACTGACCCACACATACAAACTGACACACACACTGACAAACTGACACACACACTGACAAACTGACCCACACAGACAAACTGATACTCACACTGACAAACTGACACACACACAGATAATCGGACGCACACACAGACAAACTGACACACACACTGACAAACTGACACACACACAGATAATCGGACACACACACAGACAAACTGACACACACACTGACAAACTGACACACACACCGATCATCGGACGGACACACAGACAAACTGGCACACACACTGACAAACTGACACACACACTGACAAACTGACACAGACTGACAAACTGACACACACAGACAAACTGACACACACACTGACAAATTGACACCCACACAGATAATCGGACACACACACAGACAAACTGACACACACACTGACAAACTGACACACACACAGACAGACTGACACACTCTGACAAACTGACACACACATTGACAAACTGACACACACACTGACTAACTGACACACACAGACAAACTGACACACACACTGACAAACTGACACACACGCTGACAAACTGACACACACACTGACAAATTGACACACACTGACAAACTGACACACACACTGACAAACTGACACACACACTGACAAACTGACAGACACACACTGACAAACTGACACACACAAACTGACACACACACTGACAAACTGACACACACGCACTGACAGACTGACACACACACTGACACACAGACAAACTGACACACACGCTGAAAAACTGACACACACACGGACAAACTGACACACACACTGACAAACTGACACACACTGACAAACTGACACACACACTGACAAACTGACACACACTGACAACGGACACACACACTGACAAACTGACACACACACTGACAATCTGACACACACACTGACAAATGTACACACACACACTGACAAACTGACACACACGCTGACAAACTGACACACACACTGACAAATTGACACACACTGACAAACTGACACACACACTGACAAACTGACACACACACTGACAAACGGACACACACACACTGACAAACTGGCACTCACACTGACAAACTGACACACACACTGATAAACGGACACACACACACTGACAAACTGACACACACACTGACAAACTGACACACACACACACTGACAAACTGACACACACACTGACAAACTGACACACACACTGACACACACACACCGACAAACTGACACACACACTGACAAACTGACACACACAGACAAACTGACACATACACTGACAAACTGACACACACACACTGGCAAACTGACACACACAGACACATGACACACACAGACACATGACACACACACTGACAAACTGACACACACACTGGCAAACTGACACACACAGACAAACTACATACACACTGACAAACTGACACACACAGATAAAATGACACACACACTGACAAACTGACCCACACAGACAAACTGACACACACACTGACAAACTGACACACACACTGACAAACTGACACACACACAGACAAACTGACCCACACAGACAAACTGACACTCACACTGACAAACTGACACACACACAGATAATCGGACGCACACACAGACAAACTGACACACACACTGACAAACTGACACACACACAGATAATCGGACACACACACAGACAAACTGACACACACACTGACAAACTGACACACACACAGATCATCGGACGCACACACAGACAAACTGACACACACACTGACAAACTGACACACACACTGACAAACTGACACACACACTGACAAACTGACACACACAGACAAACTGACACACACAGACAAACTGACACACACACAGACAAACTGACACACACACTGACAAATTGACACCCACACAGATAATCGGACACACACACAGACAAACTGACACACACACTGACAAACTGACACACACACAGACAGACTGACACACTCTGACAAACTGACACACACATTGACAAACTGACACACACACTGACTAACTGACACACACAGACAAACTGACACACACACTGACAAACTGACACACTGACAAACTGACACACACACAGATAATCGGACACACACAGACAAACTGACACACACACTGACAAACTGACACACACACACTGACAAACTGACACATACAGACAAACGGATTCACACACAGACAAACTGACACACACACTCACAAACTGACACACACACACTGACAAACTGACACACACAGACAAACTGACACACACACAGTGACAAACTGACACACACACTGACAGACTGACACACACAGACAAACTGACACACACTGACAAACTGACACACACAGATAAACTGACACACACACTGACAAACGGACACACACACACTGACAAACTGACACACACACTGACAAACTGACACACACGCACTGACAGACTGACACACACACTGACACACAGACAAACTGACACACACGCTGACAAACTGACACACACACTGACAATCTGACACACACACTGACAAACTGACACACTGACAAACTGACACACACACTGACAACGGACACACACACACTGTCAAACTGACACACACACTGACAAACTGACACACACACTGACAAACTGATGCACACACTGACAAACGGACACACACACACTGACAAACTGACACACACACACTGACAAACTGACACACACGCTGACAAACTGACACACACACACTGACAAACGGACACACACACAGACAAACGGACACACACAGAGAAACTGACACACACACTGACAAACTGACACACACACACTGACAAACTGACACATACAGACAAACGGATTCACACACAGACAAACTGACACACACACTGACAAACTGACACACACACACTGACAAACTGACACACACAGACAAACGGGGACACACACAGACAAACTGACCCACACACTGACAAACGGACACACACACACTGACAAACTGACCCACACAGACAAACTGACACACACACTGACAAACTGACACACACGCTGACAGACTGACACACACACTGACACACAGACAAACTGACACACACGCTGACAAACTGACACACACAGACAAACTGACACACACACAGTGACAATCTGACACACACACTGACAAACTGACACACACGCTGACAGACTGACACACACACTGACACACAGACAAACTGACACACACGCTGACAAACTGACACACACAGACAAACTGACACACACACAGTGACAAACTGACACACACACTGACAAACTGACACACACAGACAAACTGACACACACAGATAAACTGACACACACTGACAAACGGACACACACACACTGACAAACTGACACACACACTGACAAACTGACACACACGCACACACAGACAAACTGACACACACGCTGACAAACTGACACACACACTGACAATCTGACACACACACTGACAAACTGACACACACTGACAAACTGACACACACACTGACAACGGACACACACACACTGACAAACTGACACACACACTGACAAACTGACACACACACTGACAAACTGATGCACACACTGACAAACGGACACACACACACTGACAAACTGACACACACACACTGACAAACTGACACACACACACTGACAAACTGACACACACGCTGACAAACTGACACACACACTGACAAATTGACACACACTGACAAACTGACACACACACTGACAAACTGACACACACACACTGACAAACTGACAAACTGACACACACACTGACAAACGGACACACACACACTGACAAACTGACACACACACTGACAAACTGACACACACGCACTGACAGACTGACACACACACTGACACACAGACAAACTGACACACACGCTGACAAACTGACACACACACTGACAAACTGACACACACACTGACAAACTGACACACACTGACAAACTGACACACACACTGACAACGGACACACACACACTGACAAACTGACACACACACTGACAAACTGACACACACACTGACAAATTGACACACACTGAC
Organism: Scyliorhinus torazame; assembly: GCF_047496885.1. Lineage (NCBI taxonomy): Eukaryota > Metazoa > Chordata > Chondrichthyes > Carcharhiniformes > Scyliorhinidae > Scyliorhinus > Scyliorhinus torazame. The sequence goes on from NC_092728.1 coordinate 5,600,885, forward strand.
AAACTGACACACACACTGACAAACTGACACACACACTGACAAACGGACACACACACACTGACAAACTGACACTCACACTGACAAACGGACACACACACACTGACAAACTGACGCACACACACTGACAAACTGACACACACACACTGACAAACTGACACACTGACAAACTGACACACACACTGACAAACTGACACACACACACTGACAAACTGACACACACACACTGACAAACTGACACACACACTGACAAACTGACACACACAGACAAACTGACACACACACTGACAAACTGACACACACACTGACAAACTACATACACACTGACAAACTGACACACACAGACAAACTGACACACACACTGACAAACTGACACACACAGACAAACTGACACACACACTGACAAACTGACACACACACACTGACAAACTGACACACACAGACACATGACACACACAGACACATGACACACACACTGACAAACTGACACACACACTGGCAAACTGACACACACAGACAAACTACATACACACTGACAAACTGACACACACAGATAAAATGACACACACACTGACAAACTGACCCACACAGACAAACTGACACACACACTGACAAACTGACACACACACTGACAAACTGACACACACACTGACAAACTGACCCACACAGATAATCGGACACACACACAGACAAACTGACACACACACTGACAAACTGACACACACACAGACAGACTGACACACTCTGACAAACTGACACACACATTGACAAACTGACACACACACTGACTAACTGACACACACAGACAAACTGACACACACACTGACAAACTGACACACACGCTGACAAACTGACACACACACTGACAAATTGACACACACTGACAAACTGACACACACACACTGACAAACTGACACACACACTGACAAACTGACAGACACACACTGACAAACTGACACACACACTGACAAACTGACACACACACTGACAAACTGACACACACGCACTGACAGACTGACACACACACTGACACACAGACAAACTGACACACACGCTGAAAAACTGACACACACACGGACAATCTGACACACACACTGACAAACTGACACACACTGACAAACTGACACACACACTGACAAACTGACACACACTGACAACGGACACACACACTGACAAACTGACACACACACTGACAATCTGACACACACACTGACAAATGTACACACACACACTGACAAACTGACACACACGCTGACAAACTGACACACACACTGACAAATTGACACACACTGACAAACTGACACACACACTGACAAACTGACACACACACTGACAAACGGACACACACACACTGACAAACTGGCACTCACACTGACAAACTGACACACACACTGATAAACGGACACACACACACTGACAAACTGACACACACACTGACAAACTGACACACACACACACTGACAAACTGACACACACACTGACAAACTGACACACACACTGACACACACACACCGACAAACTGACACACACACTGACAAACTGACACACACAGACAAACTGACACATACACTGACAAACTGACACACACACACTGGCAAACTGACACACACAGACACATGACACACACAGACACATGACACACACACTGACAAACTGACACACACACTGGCAAACTGACACACACAGACAAACTACATACACACTGACAAACTGACACACACAGATAAAATGACACACACACTGACAAACTGACCCACACAGACAAACTGACACACACACTGACAAACTGACACACACACTGACAAACTGACACACACACAGACAAACTGACCCACACAGACAAACTGACACTCACACTGACAAACTGACACACACACAGATAATCGGACGCACACACAGACAAACTGACACACACTGACAAACTGACACACACACAGATAATCGGACACACACACAGACAAACTGACACACACACTGACAAACTGACACACACACAGATCATCGGACGCACACACAGACAAACTGGCACACACACTGACAAACTGACACACACACTGACAAACTGACACACACACTGACAAACTGACACACACAGACAAACTGACACACACACAGACAAACTGACACACACACTGACAAATTGACACCCACACAGATAATCGGACACACACACAGACAAACTGACACACACACTGACAAACTGACACACACACAGACAGACTGACACACTCTGACAAACTGACACACACATTGACAAACTGACACACACACTGACTAACTGACACACACAGACAAACTGACACACACACTGACAAACTGACACACTGACAAACTGACACACACACAGATAATCGGACACACACACAGACAAACTGACACACACACAGACAAACGGACACACACAGAGAAACTGACACACACACTGACAAACTGACACACACACACTGACAAACTGACACATACAGACAAACGGATTCACACACAGACAAACTGACACACACACTCACAAACTGACACACACACACTGACAAACTGACACACACAGACAAACTGACACACACACAGTGACAAACTGACACACACACTGACAGACTGACACACACAGACAAACTGACACACACTGACAAACTGACACACACAGATAAACTGACACACACACTGACAAACGGACACACACACACTGACAAACGGACACACACACTGACAAACTGACACACACGCACTGACAGACTGACACACACACTGACACACAGACAAACTGACACACACGCTGACAAACTGACACACACACTGACAATCTGACACACACACTGACAAACTGACACACTGACAAACTGACACACACACTGACAACGGACACACACACTGACAAACTGATGCACACACTGACAAACGGACACACACACACTGACAAACTGACACACACACACTGACAAACTGACACACACGCTGACAAACTGACACACACACACTGACAAACGGACACACACACAGACAAACGGACACACACAGAGAAACTGACACACACACTGACAAACTGACACACACACACTGACAAACTGACACATACAGACAAACGGATTCACACACAGACAAACTGACACACACACTGACAAACTGACACACACACACTGACAAACTGACACACACAGACAAACGGGGACACACACAGACAAACTGACCCACACACTGACAAACGGACACACACACACTGACAAACTGACCCACACAGACAAACTGACACACACACTGACAAACTGACACACACGCTGACAGACTGACACACACACTGACACACAGACAAACTGACACACACGCTGACAAACTGACACACACAGACAAACTGACACACACACAGTGACAAACTGACACACACACTGACAAACTGACACACACAGACAAACTGACACACACAGATAAACTGACACACACTGACAAACGGACACACACACACTGACAAACTGACACACACACTGACAAACTGACACACACGCACTGACAGACTGACACACACACTGACACACAGACAAACTGACACACACGCTGACAAACTGACACACACACTGACAATCTGACACACACACTGACAAACTGACACACACTGACAAACTGACACACACACTGACAACGGACACACACACACTGACAAACTGACACACACACTGACAAACTGACACACACACTGACAAACTGATGCACACACTGACAAACGGACACACACACACTGACAAACTGACACACACACACTGACAAACTGACACACACACACTGACAAACTGACACACACGCTGACAAACTGACACACACACTGACAAATTGACACACACTGACAAACTGACACACACACTGACAAACTGACACACACACACTGACAAACTGACAAACTGACACACACACTGACAAACGGACACACACACACTGACAAACTGACACACACACTGACAAACTGACACACACGCACTGACAGACTGACACACACACTGAAACACAGACAAACTGACACACACGCTGACAAACTGACACACACACTGACAAACTGACACACACACTGACAAACTGACACACACTGACAAACTGACACACACACTGACAACGGACACACACACACTGACAAACTGACACACACACTGACAAACTGACACACACACTGACAAATTGACACACACTGACAAACTGACACACACACTGACAAACTGACACACACACTGACAAACGGACACACACACACTGACAAACTGACACTCACACTGACAAACGGACACACACACACTGACAAACTGACACACACACACTGACAAACTGACACACACACACTGACAAACTGACACACTGACAAACTGACACACACACTGACAAACTGACACACACACACTGACAAACTGACACACACACACTGACAAACTGACACACACACTGACAAACTGACACACACAGACAAACTGACACACACACTGACAAACTGACACACACACTGACAAACTACATACACACTGACAAACTGACACACACAGACAAACTGACACACACACTGACAAACTGACACACACAGACAAACTGACACACACACTGACAAACTGACACACACACACTGACAAACTGACACACACAGACACATGACACACACAGACACATGACACACACACTGACAAACTGACCCACACAGACAAACTGACACACACACTGACAAACTGACACACACACTGACAAACTGACACACACGCTGACAAACTGACCCACACAGACAAACTGACACACACACTGACAAACTGACACACACACAGATAATCGGACGCACACACAGACAAACTGACACACACACTGACAAACTGCCACACACACAGATAATCGGACACACACACAGACAAACTGACACACATACTGACAAACTGACACACACACAGATCATCGGACACACACACAGACAAACTGGCACACACACTGACAAACTGACACACACACTGACAAACTGACACAGACTGACAAACTGACACACACAGACAAACTGACACACACACTGACAAATTGACACCCACACAGATAATCGGACACACACACAGACAAACTGACACACACACTGACAAACTGACACACACACAGACAGACTGACACACTCTGACAAACTGACACACACATTGACAAACTGACACACACACTGACTAACTGACACACACAGACAAACTGACACACACACAGATAATCGGACACACACACAGACAAACTGACACACGCACTGACAAACTGACACACACTGACAAACTGACACACACTGACAAACTGACACACACACACTGACAAACTGACACACACAGACAAACGGACACACACACAGACAAACGGACACACACAGAGAATCTGACACACACACTGACAAACTGACACACACACACTGACAAACTGACACATACAGAGAAACGGTTTCACACACAGACAAACTGACACACACACTGACAAACTGACACACACACACTGACAAACTGACCCACACACTGACAAACGGACACACACACACTGACAAACTGACCCACACTGACAAACTGACACACACGCTGACAGACTGACACACACAGACAAACTGACACACACACAGTGACAAACTGACACACACACTGACAAACTGACACACACAGACAAACTGACACACACTGACAAACTGACACACACAGATAAACTGACACACACACTGACAAACGGACACACACACATTGACAAACTGACACACACACTGACAAACTGACACACACGCACTGACAGACTGACACACACACTGACACACAGACAAACTGACACACACGCTGACAAACTGACACACACAGACAAACTGACCCACACACTGACAAACGGACACACACACACTGACAAACTGACCCACACTGACAAACTGACACACACGCTGACAGACTGACACACACACTGACACACAGACAAACTGACACACACGCTGACAAACTGACACACACAGACAAACTGACACACACACAGTGACAAACTGACACACACACTGACAAACTGACACACACAGACAAACTGACACACACTGACAAACGGACACACACAGATAAACTGACACACACACTGACAAACGGACACACACACATTGACAAACTGACACACACACTGACAAACTGACACACACGCACTGACAGACTGACACACACACTGACACACAGACAAACTGACACACACGCTGACAAACTGACACACACACTGACAATCTGACACACACACATACAAACTGACACACACTGACAAACTGACACACACACTGACAACGGACACACACACACTGACAAATTGAAACACACACACTGACAAACTGACACACACACTGACAAACTGATGCACACACTGACAAACGGACACACACACACTGACAAACTGACACACACACACTGACAAACTGACACACACGCTGACAAACTGACACACACGCTGACAAACTGACACACACACACTGACAAACTGACACACACAGACAAACGGACACACACACAGACAAACGGACACACACAGAGAAACTGACACACACACTGACAAACTGACACACACACACTGACAAACTGACACATACAGACAAACGGATTCACACACAGACAAACTGACACACACACTGACAAACTGACACACACACACTGACAAACTGACACACACAGACAAACGGGGACACACACAGACAAACTTACCCACACACTGACAAACGGACACACACACACTGACAAACTGACCCACACAGACAAACTGACACACACACTGACAAACTGACACACACGCTGACAGACTGACACACACACTGACACACAGACAAACTGACACACACGCTGACAAACTGACACACACAGACAAACTGACACACACAGTGACAAACTGACACACACACTGACAAACTGACACACACACTGACAAACTGACACACACAGACAAACTGACACACACTGACAAACTGACATACACAGATAAACTGACACACACACTGACAAACGGACACACACACACTGACAAACTGACACACACACTGACAAACTGACACACGCACTGACAGACTGACACACACACTGACACACAGACAAACTGACACACACGCTGACAAACTGACACACACACTGACAATCTGACACACACACTGACAAACTGACAAACACTGACAAACTGACACACACACTGACAACGGACACACACACACTGACAAACTGACACACACACTGACAAACTGACACACACACTGACAAACTGATGCACACACTGACAAACGGACACACACACACACTGACAAACTGACACACACACACTGACAAACTGACACACACGCTGACAAACTGACACACACACTGACAAATTGACACACACTGACAAACTGACACACACACTGACAAACTGACACACACACTGACAAACTGACACACACACACTGACAAACTGACAAACTGACACACACACTGACAAACGGACACACACACACTGACAAACTGACACACACACTGACAAACTGACACACACGCACTGACAGACTGACACACACACTGACACACAGACAAACTGACACACACGCTGACAAACTGACACACACACTGACAAACTGACACACACTGACAAACTGACACACACTGACAAACTGACACACACACTGACAACGGACACACACACACTGACAAACTGACACACACACTGACAAACTGACACACACACTGACAAACAGACACACACACACTGACAAACTGACACACACGCTGACAAACTGACACACACACTGACAAATTGACACACACTGACAAACTGACACACACACTGACAAACTGACACACACACTGACAAACGGACACACACACACTGACAAACTGACACTCACACTGACAAACTGACACACACACTGACAAACTGACACACACACTGACAAACGGACACACACACACTGACAAACGGACACACACACACTGACAAACTGACACACACACTGACAAACTGACACACACACACTGACAAACTGACACACACACTGACAAACGGACACACACACACTGACAAACTGACACACACACACTGACAAACTGACACACACACACCGACAAACTGACACACACACTGACAAACTGACACACAGACAAACTGACACACACACTGACAAACTGACACACACACTGACAAACTGACATACACACACTGACAAACTGACACACACACTGACAAACTACATACACACTGACAAACTGACACACACAGACAAACTGACACACACACTGACAAACTGACACACACTGACAAACTGACACACACTGACAAACTGACACACACACTGACAAACTGACACACACACACTGACAAACTGACACACACAGACACATGACACACACAGACACATGACACACACACTGACAAACTGACACACACACACTAACAAACTGACACACACAGACAAACTACATACACACTGACAAACTGACACACACAGATAAACTGACACACACACTGACAAACTGACCCACACAGACAAACTGACACACACACTGACAAACTGACACACACACTGACAAACTGACCCACACAGACAAACTGACACACACACTGACAAACTGACACACACACACTGACAAACTGACACATACGCTGACAAACTGACACACACACTGACAAATTGACACACACTGACAAACTGACACACACACTGACAAACTGACACACACACTGACAAACTGACACACACACACTGACAAACTGACAAACTGACACACACACTGACAAACGGACACACACACTGACAAACTGACACACTCGCACTGACAGACTGACACACACACTGACACACAGACAAACTGACACACACGCTGACAAACTGACACACACACTGACAAACTGACACACACTGACAAACGGACAAACTGACACACACTGACAACGGACACACACACACTGACAAACTGACACACACACTGACAAACTGACACACACAATGACAAACGGACACACACACACTGACAAACTGACACACACACTGACAAACTGACACACACACACACTGACAAACTGACACACACACTGACAAACTGACACACACACTGACACACACACACCGACAAACTGACACACACACTGACAAACTGACACACACAGACAAACTGACACACACACTGACAAACTGACACACACACTGACAAACTGACATACACACACTGACAAACTGACACACACACTGACAAACTACATACACACTGACAAACTGACACACACAGACAACTGACACACACACTGACAAACTGACACACACTGACAAACTGACACACACTGACAAACTGACACACATACTGACAAACTACATACACACTGACAAACTGACACACACAGACAACTGACACACACACTGACAAACTGACACACACTGACAAACTGACACACACTGACAAACTGACACACACAGACAAACGGACACACACACAGACAAACGGACACACACAGAGAAACTGACACACACACTGACAAACTGACACACACACACTGACAAACTGACACATACAGACAAACGGATTCACACACAGACAAACTGACACACACACTGACAAACTGACACACACACACTGACAAACTGACACACACAGACAAACGGGGACACACACAGACAAACTGACCCACACACTGACAAACGGACACACACACACTGACAAACTGACCCACACAGACAAACTGACACACACACTGACAAACTGACACACACGCTGACAGACTGACACACACACTGACACACAGACAAACTGACACACACGCTGACAAACTGACACACACAGACAAACTGACACACACACTGACAAACTGACACACACACTGACAAACTGACACACACAGACAAACTGACATACACAGATAAACTGACACACACACTGACAAACGGACACACACACACTGACAAACTGACACACACACTGACAAACTGACACACGCACTGACAGACTGACACACACACTGACACACAGACAAACTGACACACACGCTGACAAACTGACACACACACTGACAATCTGACACACACACTGACAAACTGACAAACACTGACAAACTGACACACACACTGACAACGGACACACACACACTGACAAACTGACACACACACTGACAAACTGACACACACACTGACAAACTGATGCACACACTGACAAACGGACACACACACACACTGACAAACTGACACACACACACTGACAAACTGACACACACGCTGACAAACTGACACACACACTGACAAATTGACACACACTGACAAACTGACACACACACTGACAAACTGACACACACACTGACAAACTGACACACACACACTGACAAACTGACAAACTGACACACACACTGACAAACGGACACACACACACTGACAAACTGACACACACACTGACAAACTGACACACACGCACTGACAGACTGACACACACACTGACACACAGACAAACTGACACACACGCTGACAAACTGACACACACACTGACAAACTGACACACACACTGACAAACTGACACACACTGACAAACTGACACACACTGACAAACTGACACACACACTGACAACGGACACACACACACTGACAAACTGACACACACACTGACAAACTGACACACACACTGACAAACAGACACACACACACTGACAAACTGACACACACGCTGACAAACTGACACACACACTGACAAATTGACACACACTGACAAACTGACACACACACTGACAAACTGACACACACACTGACAAACGGACACACACACACTGACAAACTGACACTCACACTGACAAACTGACACACACACTGACAAACTGACACACACACTGACAAACGGACACACACACACTGACAAACTGACACACACACTGACAAACTGACACACACACACTGACAAACTGACACACACACACTGACAAACGGACACACACACTGACAAACTGACGCACACACACTGACAAACTGACACACACACACCGACAAACTGACACACACACTGACAAACTGACACACACAGACAAACTGACACACACACTGACAAACTGACACACACACTGACAAACTGACATACACACACTGACAAACTGACACACACACTGACAAACTACATACACACTGACAAACTGACACACACAGACAAACTGACACACACACTGACAAACTGACACACACTGACAAACTGACACACACAGACAAACTGACACACACACTGACAAACTGACACACACACACTGACAAACTGACACACACAGACACATGACACACACAGACACATGACACACACACTGACAAACTGACACACACACACTGGCAAACTGACACACACAGACAAACTACATACACACTGACAAACTGACACACACAGATAAACTGACACACACACTGACAAACTGACACACACACACTGACAAACTGACACACACAGACAAACGGACACACACACAGACAAACTGACACACACACTGACAAACTGACACACACACACTGACAAACTGACCCACACAGACAAACTGACACACACACTGACAAACTGACACACACGCTGACAGACTGACACACACACTGACACACAGACAAACTGACACACACGCTGACAAACACACACAGACAAACTGACACTCACACACTGAACCACACACACACGCAGACAAACTGACACACACTGACAAACTGAAACACACACACACACTGACAAACTGACACACACACACTGACACACACTCACACACTGAAAACACACACAGACAAACTGACACACTGACACACACACTGGCAAACTGACACACACACACTGACAAACTGACACACACACACTGACAAACTGACTCTCACACACTGACAAACTGACACACACTGACAAACTGACACACACTAACAAACTGACACACACTGACAAACTGACACACACTAACAAACTGACACACTCATACACTGACACGCGCACACACACTGACAAACTGACACACACACACTCACAGACTGACAAACACACACTGACAAACTGAAACACACACACTGACAAACACACACTCATACACTGACAAACTGACACACACACACTCACACACTGACAAACACACACTCATACACTGACAAACTGACACACACACACTGACACACTGACAAACTGACACACACACTGATAAACTGACACCTCAACCAATAAAAGCTAACACACCGTACGCCTTCTTAACAACCCTCTCAACCTGGGTGGCAACTTTCAGGGATCTATGTACATGGACACCGAGATCTCTCTGCTCATCCACACTGCCAAGAATCTTACCATTAGCCCAGTACTCTGTCTTCCTGTGATTCCTTCCAAAATGAATCACCTCACACTTTTCTGCATTAAACTCCATTTGCCACCTCTCAGCCCAGCGCTGCAGCTTATCTATGTCCCTCCGTAACTTGTAACATCCTTCCGCACTGTCCACAACTCCAACGACTTTAGTGTCATCTGCAGATTTACTCACCCATCCTTCTACGCCCTCCTCCGGGTCATTTATAAAAATGACAAACAGCAGAGGCCCCAAAACAGATCCTTGTGGTACACCACTAGTAACTGGACTCCAGTCTGAACATTTCCCATCAACCACCACCCTTTGTCTTCTTCCAGCTAGCCAATTTCTGATCCAAACTGCTAAATCACCCTGAATCCCATGCCTCCGTATTTTCTGTAGTAGCCTACCGTGGGGAACCTTATCAAATGCTTTACTGAAATCCATATACACCACATCAACTGCTTTACCCTCATCCACCTGTTTGGTCACCTTCTCAAAGAACTCAATAAGGTTTGTGAGGCACGACCTACCCTTCACAAAACCGTGTTGACTATCTCTAATCAAATTATTCCTTTCCAGATGATTATACATCCTATCTCTGATAAACCTTTCCAAGATTTTGCCCACAACAGAAGTAAGGCTCACTGGTCTATAGTTACCGGGGTTGTCTCTTCTCCCCTTCTTGAACAAGGGGACAACATTTGCTATCTCCAGTCTTCTGGCACTATTCCTGTAGACAAAGATGACTTAAAGATCAAAGCCAAAGGCCCAGCAATCTACTCCCTAGCTTCCCAGAGAATCCTAGGATAAATCCCATCCAGCCAAGGTGACTTATCTATTTTCACACTTTCCAGAATTGCTAACACCTCCTCCTTATGAACCTCAAGCCCTTCTAGTCTAGTAGCCTGAATCTCAGTATTCTCCTCAACAACATTGTCTTTTTCCTGTGTGAATACTGATGAAAAATATTCATTTAGCACCTCTCCTATCTCCTCAGTCTCCATGCACAACTTCCCACTACTGTCCTTGACTGGTCCTACTCTTCCCCTAGTCATTCTTTTATTCCTAACGTATCGATAGAAAGCTTTAGGTTTATCCTTGATCGTACCTGCCAAAGACTTCTCATGTCCCCTCCTGGCTCTTCTTAGCTCTCTCTTTAGGTCCTTCCTAGCTAACTTGTAACTCTCGAGCGCCCTAACTGAACCTTCATGTCTCATCTTTACATAAGCCTCCTTCTTCCTCTTGACAAGTGTTTCGACTGCTTTAGTAAACCACGGTTCCCTTGCTCGACCACTTCCTCCCTGCCTGACAGGCACATACTTATCAAGGACACGCAGTAGCTGTTCCTTTAGTTTGTCAGTGTGTGTTTGTCAGTGTCACATACTGACAAACTGACACACTCACACTGAGAAACTGACACGCACACACTCAGACACTGACAAACTGACACACACACATTCACACACTGACAAACTGACACACTCACACACTGACAAACTGACACACACTCACACACTGACAAACAGACACACACACTCACACACTGACAAACTGACACACACACTGACAAACTGACACACACACACACTGAAACTGACAGACACACACACTGACAAACTGTCACACACACTGACAAACAGACACACACTCACACACTGAAAACTGACACGCACACACACAGACACTGACAAACTGACACACACACACATTCACACACTGACAAACTGACACACACACTCACACACTGATAAACAGACACACACACTCCCACACTGACAAACACAAACTGACAAACTGACACACACACTGACAAACTGACACACACACACACACACTGAAACTGACAGACACTCACACACTGACAAACTGTCACACACACTCACACACTGACAAACAGACACACACTCGCACACTGAAAACTGACACACACACGCTCATATACTGACAAACTGACACACACACACAGACAAACTGACACACACACAGACAAACTGACACACACACTCACACACTGATAAACAGACACACACACTCACACACTGACAAACACACACTGACAAACTGACACACACTCTGACAAACTGACACACACACTGACAAACTGACACACACACTGACAAACTGACACACACACACACACACTGAAACTGACAGACACTCACACACTGACAAACTGTCACACACACTGACACTGACAAACAGACACACACTCACACACTGAAAACTGACACACACATGCTCATATACTGACAAACTGACACACACAGACAAACTGACACACACACAGACATACTGACACACACACAGTGACAAACTGACAAACATACTGACAAACTGACACACACACTGACAAACTGACACAAACTGACAAACTGACACACACACTGACAAACTGACACACGCACTGACAAACTGATACATGCACTGACAAACTGACACACGCACTGACAAACTGACACACGCACTGACAAACGGACACACACACACTGACAAACTGACACACACTGACAAACTGACACACACAAAAAAACTGACACACACACACAATGACAAACTGACACACACACACACTGACAAACTGACACACACTCACTGACAAACTGGCTCGCACATACTGACAAACACACACACAGACAAACTGACACAGACACACACACACTGACAAACTGACACACACACTGACAAACTGACACATACACACTGACAAACTGACACACACTGACAAACTGACACACGCACACTGACAAACACACACACACTGACAAATTGACACACACACTGACAAACTGACACTGACAAACACACACACACACTGACAAACTGACATAGACACACACACTGACAAACTGACTCACACAGACAAACTGACACACACACTGACAAACACACACACACACTGACAAATTGACACACACACTGACAAATTGACACACACACTGACAAACTGACACACACACTGACAGACTGACACACACACTGACAAACTGACACACATGCTGACAAACACACACAGACAAACTGACACACACACAGACAAACTGACACACACACAGACTAACTGACACACACACTGACAAACTGACACACACACACTGACAAACTGACACACACACTGACAACCTGACACACACTGACAAACTGACACACACACTGACAAACTGACACACGCACTGACAAACTGACACACGCACTGACAAACGGACACACATACACTGACAAACTGACACACACAGACAAACTGACACACACACAGACAAACTGACACACACTGACAAACTGACACACACACACTGACAAACTGACACACACAGACAAACTGACACACACAGACAAACTGATACACACACAGATAAACTGACACACACTGACAAACTGACACACAC
This sequence comes from Scyliorhinus torazame, assembly GCF_047496885.1. Lineage (NCBI taxonomy): Eukaryota > Metazoa > Chordata > Chondrichthyes > Carcharhiniformes > Scyliorhinidae > Scyliorhinus > Scyliorhinus torazame. The sequence continues at coordinate 5,616,514 of NC_092728.1, forward strand.
GCACTGACATACTGACACACACACACTGACACAAACACACTGACAAACTGACACACTCACACACACTGACAAACGCACACACACTGACAAACTGACACAGACACACACACTGACAAATTGACAGAGAAACACACACACTGACAAACTGACACACACAGACAAACGGACACACACACAGACAAACTGACACACACACTGACAAACTGACACACACACACTGACAAACTGACACACACACACTGACAAACTGACACACGCACTGACAAACTGACACACACTGAAAAACTGACACACACACACTGACAAACTGACACACACACACTGACAAACGGACACACACACAGACAAACGGACACACACACAGACAAACTGACACACACACACTGACAAACTGACACACACAGACAAACGGATTCACACACAGACAAACTGACACACACACTGACAAACTGACACACACACACTGACAAACTGACACACACAGACAAACGGACACACACATAGACAAACTGACACACACACACTGACAAACTGACACACACACACTGACAAACTGACCCACACAGACAAACTGACACACACACTGACAAACTGACACACACGCTGACAGACTGACACACACACTGACACACAGACAAACTGACACACACGCTGACAAACTGACACACAGACAAACTGGCACACACACAGTGACAAACTGACACACACACTGACAAACTGACACACACAGACAAACTGACACACACAGACAAACTGACACACACACTGACAAACTGACACACACACACTGACAAACTGACACACACACTGACAAACTGACGCACACACTGACAAACGGACACACACACACTGACAAACTGACACACACGCACTGACAGACTGACACACAGACAAACTGACACACACGCTGACAAACTGACACACACACTGACAAACGGACACACACTGACAAACTGACACACACACTGACAACGGACACACACACACTAACAAACTGACACACACACTGACAAACTGACACACACAGACAAACTGACACACACAGACAAACTGATACACACACTGAAAAACTGACACACACTGACAAACTGACACACACGCACTGACATACTGACACACACACACTGACACACACACACTGACAAACTGACACACTCACACACACTGACAAACGCACACACACTGACAAACTGACACAGACACACACACTGACAAACTGACAGAGAAACACACACACTGACAAACTGACACACACAGACAAACGGACACACGCACAGACAAACTGACACACACACTGACAAACTGACACACACACACTGACAAACTGACAAACTGACACACACACACTGACAAACTGACACACGCACTGACAAACTGACACACACTGACAAACTGACACACACACACTGACAAAATGACACACACAGACAAACGGACACACACACTGATAAACTGACACACACTGACAAACTGACACAGACACACACACTGACAAACTGACAGAGAAACACACACACTGACAAACTGACACACACAGACAAACGGACACACACACAGACATACTGACACACACACTGACAAACTGACACACACACTGACAAACTGACACACACACACTGACAAACTGACACACGCACTGACAAACTGACACACACTGACAAACTGACACACACACACTGACAAACTGACACACACAGACAAACGGACACACACAGACAAACGGACACACACACAGACAAACGGACACACACACAGACAAACTGACACACACTGACAAACTGACACACACACACTGACAAACTGACACACACAGACAAACGGATTCACACACAGACAAACTGACACACACACTGACAAACTGACACACACACACTGACAAACTGACACACACAGACAAACGGACACACACACAGACAAACTGACACACACACTGACAAACTGACACACACACACTGACAAACTGACCCACACAGACAAACTGACACACACACTGACAAACTGACACACACTGACAAACTGACACACACAGACAAACTGACACACACACTGGCAAACTGACACACACACACTGACAAACTGACACACACAGACACATGACACACACAGACACATGACACACACACTGACAAACTGACACACACACACTGGCAAACTGACACACACAGACAAACTACATACACACTGACAAACTGACACACACAGATAAACGGACACACACTGACAAACTGACACACATGCTGACAGACTGACACACACACTGACACACAGACAAACTGACACACACGCTGACAAACCGACACACAGATAAACTGGCACACACACAGTGACAAACTGACACACACACTGACAAACTGACACACACAGACAAACTGACACACACACTGACAAACTGACACTCACACACTGACAAACTGACACTCACACACTGACAAATTGACACACACACTGACAAATTGACACACACACTGACAAACTGACACACACACTGACAGACTGACACACACACTGACAAACTGACACACATGCTGACAAACACACACAGACAAACTGACACACACACAGACAAACTGACACACACACAGACTAACTGACACACACACTGACAAACTGACACACACACACTGACAAACTGACACACACACTGACAACCTGACACACACTGACAAACTGACACACACACTGACAAACTGACACACGCACTGACAAACTGACACACGCACTGACAAACTGACACTCGCACTGACAAACGGACACACATACACTGACAAACTGACACACACAGACAAACTGACACACACACAGACAAACTGACACACACTGACAAACTGACACACACACACTGACAAACTGACACACACAGACAAACTGACACACACAGACAAACTGATACACACACAGATAAACTGACACACACTGACAAACTGACACACACGCAATGACATACTGACACACACACACTGACAAACTGACACACTCACACACACTGACAAACGCACACACACTGACAAACTGACACAGACACACACACTGACAAATTGACAGAGAAACACACACACTGACAAACTGACACACACAGACAAATGGACACACACACAGACAAACTGACACACACACTGACAAACTGACACACACACACTGACAAACTGACACACACACACTGACAAACTGACACACGCACTGACAAACTGACACACACTGAAAAACTGACACACACACACTGACAAACTGACACACACAGACAAACGGACACACACACAGACAAACGGACACACACACAGACAAACTGACACACACACACTGACAAACTGACACACACAGACAAACGGATTCACACACAGACAAACTGACACACACACTGACAAACTGACACACACACACTGACAAACTGACACACAGAGACAAACGGACACACACACAGACAAACTGACACACACACACTGACAAACTGACACACACACACTGACAAACTGACCCACACAGACAAACTGACACACACACTGACAAACTGACACACACGCTGACAGACTGACACACACACTGACACACAGACAAACTGACACACACGCTGACAAACTGACACACAGACAAACTGGCACACACACAGTGACAAACTGACACACACACTGACAAACTGACACACACAGACAAACTGACACACACAGACAAACTGACACACACACTGACAAACTGACACACACACACTGACAAACTGACACACACACTGACAAACTGACGCACACACTGACAAACGGACACACACACACTGACAAACTGACACACACGCACTGACAGACTGACACACAGACAAACTGACACACACGCTGACAAACTGACACACACACTGACAAACGGACACACACTGACAAACTGACACACACACTGACAACGGACACACACACACTAACAAACTGACACACACACTGACAAACTGACACACACAGACAAACTGACACACACAGACAAACTGATACACACACTGAAAAACTGACACACACTGACAAACTGACACACACGCACTGACATACTGACACACACACACTGACACACACACACTGACAAACTGACACACTCACACACACTGACAAACGCACACACACTGACAAACTGACACAGACACACACTGACAAACTGACAGAGAAACACACACACTGACAAACTGACACACACAGACAAACGGACACACGCACAGACAAACTGACACACACACTGACAAACTGACACACACACACTGACAAACTGACACACACACACTGACAAACTGACACACGCACTGACAAACTGACACACACTGACAAACTGACACACACACACTGACAAACTGACACACACAGACAAACGGACACACACACTGATAAACTGACACACACTGACAAACTGACACAGACACACACACTGACAAACTGACAGAGAAACACACACACTGACAAACTGACACACACAGACAAACGGACACACACACAGACATACTGACACACACACTGACAAACTGACACACACACACTGACAAACTGACACACACACACTGACAAACTGACACACGCACTGACAAACTGACACACACTGACAAACTGACACACACACACTGACAAACTGACACACACAGACAAACGGACACACACACAGACAAACGGACACACACACAGACAAACTGACACACACTGACAAACTGACACACACACACTGACAAACTGACACACACAGACAAACGGATTCACACACAGACAAACTGACACACACACTGACAAACTGACACACACACTGACAAACTGACACACACACACTGACAAACTGACACACACAGACAAACGGACACACACACAGACAAACTGACACACACACTGACAAACTGACACACACACACTGACAAACTGACCCACACAGACAAACTGACACACACACTGACAAACTGACACACATGCTGACAGACTGACACACACACTGACACACAGACAAACTGACACACACGCTGACAAACCGACACACAGATAAACTGGCACACACACAGTGACAAACTGACACACACACTGACAAACTGACACACACAGACAAACTGACACACACACTGACAAACGGACACACACACACTGACAAACTGACACACACACTGACAAACTGACGCACACACTGACAAACTGACACACACGCACTGACAGACTGACACACACACTGACACTCAGACAAACTGACACACACGCTGACAAACTGACACACACTGACAAACTGACACACACTGACAACGGACACACACACACTAACAAACTGACACACACACTGACAAACTGACACACACACTGACAAACGGACACACACACACTGACAAACTGACACACACGCTGACACACTGACACACACACTGACAAATTGACACACACTGACAAACTGACACACACACTGACAAACGGGGACACACACACTGACAAACTGACACTCACACTGACAAACTGACACTCACACTGACAAACTGACACACACACTGACAAACGGACACACACACACTGACAAACTGACACACACACTGACAAACTGACACACACACACACTGATGAACTGACACACACACTGACAAACTGACACACACACTGACAAACTGACACACACAGAGAAACTGACACACACACTGACAAACTGACACACACACTGACAAACTGACATACACACACTGACAAACTGACACACACACTGACAAACTACATACACACTGACAAACTGACACACACAGACACATGACACACACAGACAAACTACATACACACTGACAAACTGACACACACAGATAAACTGACACACACACTGACAAACTGACACACACAGACAAACTGACACACACACTGACAAACTGACCCACACAGACAAACTGACACACACACTGACAAACTGACACACACACAGATAATCGGACGCACACACAGACAAACTGACACACACACTGACAAACTGACACACACACAGATAATCGGACACACACACAGACAAACTGGCACACACACTGACAAACTGACACACACACTGACAAACTGACACAGACTGACAAACTGACACACACACTGACAAACTGACACACACAGACAAACTGACACACACACTGACAAATTGACACACACACAGATAATCGGACACACACACAGACAAACTGACACACACACTGACAAACTGACACACACACAGACAGACTGACACACTCTGACAAACTGACACACACATTGACAAACTGACACACACACTGACTAACTGACACACACAGACAAACTGACACACACACTGACAAACTGACACACACACAGATAATCGGACACACACAGACAAACTGACACACGCACTGACAAACTGACACACACTGACAAACTGACACACACACTGACAAACTGACACACACAGACAAATGGACACACACACAGACAAACTGACACACACACTGACAATACTGACACACATAAACTGACAAACTGACACATACAGACAAACGGATTCACACACAGACAAACTGACACACACACTGACAAACTGACACACACACAGACAAACGGGGACACACACAGACAAACTGACACACACACTGACAAACTGACACACACACACTGACAAACTGACCCACACAGACAAACTGACACACACACTAACAAACTGACACACACGCTGACAGACTGACACAGACAAACTGACACACACGCTGACAAACTGACACACATAGACAAACTGACACACACACTGACAAACTGACACACACTGACAAACTGACACACACTGACAAACTGACACACACACTGACAAACGGACACACACACACTGACAAACTGACACACAGCCTGACAAACTGACGCACACACTGACAAACGGACACACACACACTGACAAACTGACACACACGCTGACAAACTGACACACACACTGACAAACTGACACACACACTGACAAACTGACACACACACACTGACAAACTGACACACACACTGACAAACGGACACACACACACTGACAGACTGACACACACACTGACACACAGACAAACTGACACACACGCTGACAAACTGACACACGCACTGACAAACTGACACACGCACTGACAAACGGACACACGCACACTGACAAACTGACACACACTGACAAACTGACACACACAGATAAACTGACACACACACTGACAAACGGACACACACACACTGACAAACTGACACACACACTGACAAACTGACACACACGCTGACAAACTGACACACACACTGACAAACTGACACACACACTGACAAACAGACAAACTGACACACACGCTGACAAACTGACACACACACTGACAAACTGACACACGCACTGACAAACGGACACACGCACACTGACAAACTGACACACACTGACAAACTGACACACACTGACAAACTGACACACACTGACAAACTGACACACACAGATAAACTGACACACACACTGACAAACGGACACACACACACTGACAAACTGACACACACACTGACAAACTGACACACACGCTGACAAACTGACACACACACTGACAAACTGACACACACCCTGACAAACGGACACACACACACTGACAAACTGACACACACACTGACAAACTGACACACACGCACTGACAGACTGACACACACACTGACACACAGACAAACTGACACACACGCTGACAAACTGACACACACACTGACAAACTGACACACGCACTGACAGACTGACACACACACTGACACACAGACAAACTGACACACACGCTGACAAACTGACACACACACTGACAAACTGACACACACACTGACAAACTGACACACACAGACAAATGGACACACACACAGACAAACTGACACACACACTGACAATACTGACACACATAAACTGACAAACTGACACATACAGACAAACGGATTCACACACAGACAAACTGACACACACACTGACAAACTGACACACACACAGACAAACGGGGACACACACAGACAAACTGACACACACACTGACAAACTGACACACACACACTGACAAACTGACCCACACAGACAAACTGACACACACACTAACAAACTGACACACACGCTGACAGACTGACACAGACAAACTGACACACACGCTGACAAACTGACACACACAGACAAACTGACACACACACTGACAAACTGACACACACTGACAAACTGACACACACTGAAAAACTGACACACACACTGACAAACGGACACACACACACTGACAAACTGACACACAGCCTGACAAACTGACGCACACACTGACAAACGGACACACACACACTGACAAACTGACACACACGCTGACAAACTGACACACACACTGACAAACTGACACACACACTGACAAACTGACACACACACACTGACAAACTGACACACACACTGACAAACGGACACACACACACTGACAGACTGACACACACACTGACACACAGACAAACTGACACACACGCTGACAAACTGACACACGCACTGACAAACTGACACACGCACTGACAAACGGACACACGCACACTGACAAACTGACACACACTGACAAACTGACACACACAGATAAACTGACACACACACTGACAAACGGACACACACACACTGACAAACTGACACACACACTGACAAACTGACACACACGCTGACAAACTGACACACACACTGACAAACTGACACACACACTGACAAACAGACAAACTGACACACACGCTGACAAACTGACACACACACTGACAAACTGACACACGCACTGACAAACGGACACACGCACACTGACAAACTGACACACACTGACAAACTGACACACACTGACAAACTGACACACACAGATAAACTGACACACACACTGACAAACGGACACACGCACACTGACAAACTGACACACACTGACAAACTGACACACACTGACAAACTGACACACACAGATAAACTGACACACACACTGACAAACGGACACACACACACTGACAAACTGACACACACACTGACAAACTGACACACACGCTGACAAACTGACACACACACTGACAAACTGACACACACCCTGACAAACGGACACACACACACTGACAAACTGACACACACACTGACAAACTGACACACACGCACTGACAGACTGACACACACACTGACACACAGACAAACTGACACACACGCTGACAAACTGACACACACACTGACAAACTGACACACGCACTGACAAACGGACACACGCACACTGACAAACTGACACACACTGACAAACTGACACACACTGACAAACTGACACACATGCACACTGACAAACTGACACACACACACACTGACAAACTGACACACACACACTGACAAACTGACACACACACTGACAAACTGACTCACACTCACTGACAAACACACACAGACAAACTGACACAGACACACACACACACTGACAAACTGACACACACACTGACAAACTGACACATACACACTGACAAACTGACACACACAGAGAAACTGACACACACACAGACAAACTGACACACACACTGATAAACTGACACACACTGACAAACTGACACACGCACTCTGACAAACACACACACACACTGACAAATTGACACACACACTGACAAACTGACACACACACTGACAAACTGACACTGACAAACACACACACACACTGACAAACTGACACAGACACTGACAAACTGACACACATGCTGACAAACACACACACTGACAAACTGACACACACACAGACAAACTGACACACGCACAGACTAACTGACACACAGACTGACAAACTGACACACACACACTGACAAACTGACACACACACTGACAACCTGACACACACTGACAAACTGACACACACACTGACAAACTGACACACGCACTGACAAACGGACACACATACACTGACAAACTGACACACACACAAACTGACACACACACAGACAAACTGACACACACTGACAAACTGACACACACACACTGACAAACTAACACACACAGACAAACTGACACACACAGACAAACTGATACACACACTGATAAACTGACACACACTGACAAACTGATACACACGCACTGACATACTGACACACACGCACTGACACACACACACTGACAAACTGACACACTCACACACACTGACAAACGCACACACACTGACAAACTGACACAGACACACACACTGACAAACTGACAGAGACACACACACACTGACAAACTGACACACACAGACAAACGGACACACACACAGACAAACTGACACACACACTGACAAACTGACACACACACACTGACAAACTGACAAACTGACACACACACTGACAAACTGACACACGCACTGACAAACTGACACACACTGACAAACTGACACACACACACACTGACAAACTGACACACACAGACAAACGGACACACACACAGACAAATGGACACACACACAGACAAACTGACACACACACTGACAAACTGACACACACACACTGACAAACTGACACACACAGACAAACGGATTCACACACAGACAAACTGACACACACACTGACAAACTGACACACACACACTGACAAACTGACACACACAGACAAACGGGGACACACAGACAAACTGACACAGACACTGACAAACTGACACACACACACTGACAAACTGACCCACACAGACAAACTGACACACACACTGACAAACTGACACACACGCTGACAGACTGACACACACACTGACACACAGACAAACTGACACACACGCTGACAAACTGACACACAGACAAACTGACACACACACAGTGACAAACTGACACACACACTGACAAACTGACACACACAGACAAACTGACACACAGTGACAAACTGACACACACAGATAAACTGACACACACACTGACAAACGGACACACACACACTGACAAACTGACACACACACTGACAAACTGACGCACACACTGACAAACGGACACACACACACTGACAAACTGACACACACGCTGACAAACTGACACACACACTGACAAATTGACACACACTGACAAACTGACACACACACTGACAAACTGACACACACACTGACAAACTGACACACACACACTGACAAACTGACAAACTGACACACACACTGACAAACGGACACACACACACTGACAGACTGACACACACACTGACACACAGACAAACTGACACACACGCTGACAAACTGACACACACGCTGACAAACTGACACACACACACTGACAAACTGACACACACACACTGACAAACTGACACTCACACTGACAAACTGACACACACACTGACAAACGGACACACACACACTGACAAACTGACACACACACTGACAAACTGACACACACACACTGACAAACTGACACACACACTGACAAACTGACACACACACTGACACACACACACCGACAAACTGACACACACACTGACAAACTGACACACACAGACAAACTGACACACACACTGACAAACTGACACACACACTGACAAACTGACATACACACACTGACAAACTGACACACACACTGACAAACTACATACACACTGACAAACTGACACACACAGACAAACTGACACACACACTGACAAACTACATACACACTGACAAACTGACACACACAGACAAACTGACACACACACTGACAAACTGACACACACTGACAAACTGACACACACAGACAAACTGACACACACACTGGCAAACTGACACACACACACTGACAAACTGACACACACAGACACATGACACACACAGACACATGACACACACACTGACAAACTGGCACACACACACTGGCAAACTGACACACACAGACAAACTACATACACACTGACAAACTGACACACACAGATAAACTGACACACACACTGACAAACGGACACACACACACTGACAAACTGACACACACACTGACAAACAGACAAACTGACACACACGCTGACAAACTGACACACACACTGACAAACTGACACACGCACTGACAAACGGACACACGCACACTGACAAACTGACACACACTGACAAACTGACACACACTGACAAACTGACACACACACTGACAAACGGACACACACACTGACAAACGGACACACACACACTGACAAACTGACACACACACTGACAAACTGACACACACACTGACAAACGGACACACACACACTGACAAACTGACACACACACTGACAAACTGACACACACGCACTGACAGACTGACACACACACTGACACACAGACAAACTGACACACACGCTGACAAACTGACACACACACTGACAAACTGACACACGCACTGACAAACGGACACACGCACACTGACAAACTGACACACACTGACAAACTGACACACACTGACAAACTGACACACATGCACACTGACAAACTGACACACACACACACTGACAAACTGACACACACACACTGACAAACTGACACACACACTGACAAACTGACTCACACTCACTGACAAACACACACAGACAAACTGACACAGACACACACACACACTGACAAACTGACACACACACTGACAAACTGACACATACACACTGACAAACTGACACACACAGAGAAACTGACACACACACAGACAAACTGACACACACACTGACAAATTGACACACACACTGACAAACTGACACACATGCTGACAAACACACACACTGACAAACTGACACACGCACAGACTAACTGACACACAGACTGACAAACTGACACACACACACTGACAAACTGACACACACACTGACAACCTGACACACACTGACAAACTGACACACACACTGACAAACTGACACACGCACTGACAAACGGACACACATACACTGACAAACTGACACACACACAAACTGACACACACACAGACAAACTGACACACACTGACACACACACACTGACAAACTAACACACACAGACAAACTGACACACACAGACAAACTGATACACACACTGATAAACTGACACACACTGACAAACTGATACACACGCACTGACATACTGACACACACGCACTGACACACACACACTGACAAATTGACACACTCACACACACTGACAAACGCACACACACTGACAAACTGACACAGACACACACACTGACAAACTGACAGAGACACACACACACTGACAAACTGACACACACACACTGACAAACTGACACACACACTGACAACCTGACACACACTGACAAACTGACACACACACTGACAAACTGACACACGCAATGACAAACGGACACACATACACTGACAAACTGACACACACACAAACTGACACACACACAGACAAACTGACACACACTGACAAACTGACACACACACACTGACAAACTAACACACACAGACAAACTGACACACACAGACAAACTGATACACACACTGATAAACTGACACACACTGACAAACTGATACACACGCACTGACATACTGACACACACGCACTGACACACACACACTGACAAATTGACACACTCACACACACTGACAAACGCACACACACTGACAAACTGACACAGACACACACACTGACAAACTGACAGAGACACACACACACTGACAAACTGACACACACAGACAAACGGACACACACACAGACAAACTGACACACACACTGACAAACTGACACACACACACTGACAAACTGACACACGCACTGACAAACTGACACACACTGACAAACTGACACACACACACACTGACAAACTGACACACACAGACAAACGGACACACACACAGACAAATGGACACACACACAGACAAACTGACACACACACTGACAAACTGACACACACACACTGACAAACTGACACACACAGACAAACGGATTCACACACAGACAAACTGACACACACACTGACAAACTGACACACACACACTGACAAACTGACACACACAGACAAACGGGGACACACAGACAAACTGACACAGACACTGACAAACTGACACACACACACTGACAAACTGATCCACACAGACAAACTGACACACACACTGACAAACTGACACACACGCTGACAGACTGACACACACGCTGACAAACTGACACACAGACAAACTGACACACACACAGTGACAAACTGACACACACAGACAAACTGACACACACAGACAAACTGACACACACTGACAAACTGACACACACAGATAAACTGACACACACACTGACAAACGGACACACACACACTGACAAACTGACACACACACTGACAAACTGACACACACACTGACAAACTGACACACACACACTGACAAACTGACACACACGCTGACAAACTGACACACACACTGACAAATTGACACACACTGACAAACTGACACACACACTGACAAACTGACACACACACTGACAAACTGACACACACACACTGACAAACTGACAAACTGACACACACACTGACAAACGGACAGACACACACTGACAGACTGACACACACACTGACACACAGACAAACTGACACACACGCTGACAAACTGACACACACACTGACAAACTGACACACACACACTGACAAACTGACACACACACACTGACAAACTGACACACACACTGACAAACGGACACACACAGACTGACAAACTGACACACACGCTGACAAACTGACACACACACTGACAAATTGACACACACTGACAAACGGACACACACACACTGACAAACTGACACACACACTGACAAACTGACACACACACACACTGACAAACTGACACACACACTGACAAACTGACACACACACTGGCACACACACACCGACAAACTGACACACACACTGACAAACTGACACACACAGACAAACTGACACACACACTGACAAACTGACACACACACTGACAAACTGACATACACACACTGACAAACTGACACACACACTGACAAACTACATACACACTGACAAACTGACACACACAGACAAACTGACACACACACTGACAAACTGACACACACTGACAAACTGACACACACAGACAAACTGACACACACACTGACAAACTGACACACACACACTGACAAACTGACACACACAGACACATGACACACACAGACACATGACACACACACTGACAAACTGACACACACACACTGGCAAACTGACACACACAGACAAACTACATACACACTGACAAACTGACACACACAGATAAACTGACACACACACTGACAAACTGACACACACACAGATAATCGGACATACACACAGACAAACTGGCACACACACTGACAAACTGACACACACACAGACAAACTGGCACACACACTGACAAACTGACACACACACTGACAAACTGACACAGACTGACAAACTGACACACACACTGACAAACTGATACACTCAGACAAACTGACACACACACACTGACAAACTGACACACACACAGACAAACTGACACACACACTGACAAACTGACACACACACAGACAGACTGACACACACACTGACAAACTGATACACACACACACTGACAAACTGACACACACACAGATAATCGGACACACACACAGACAAACTGACACATGCACTGACAAACTGACACACACTGACAAACTGACACACACACACTGACAAACTGACACACACAGAGAAACTGACACACACACTGACAAACTGACACACACACACTGACAAACTGACACATACAGACAAACGGATTCACACACATATAAACTGACACACACACTGACAAACTGACCCACACACACTGATAAACTGACACACACAGACAAACGGACACACACACAGACAAACTGACACACACACTGACAAACGGACACACACACACTGACAAACTGACCCACACAGACAAACTGACACACACACTGACAAACTGACACACACGCTGACAGACTGACACACACACTGACACACAGACAAACTGACACACACGCTGACAAACTGACACACACACACAAACTGACACACACACAGTGACAAACTGACACACACACTGACAAACTGACACACACAGACAAACTGACACACACAGATAAACTGACACACACACTGACAAACGGACACACACACACTGACAAACTGACACACACACTGACAAACTGACGCACACACTGACAAACGGGCACACACACACTGACAAACTGACACACACGCTGACAAACTGACACACACACTGACAAATTGACACACATTGACAAACTGACACACACACTGACAAACTGACGCACACACTGACAAACGGACACACACACACTGACAAACGGACACACACGCTGACAAACTGACACACACACTGACAAATTGACACACACTGACAAACTGACACACACACTGACAAACTGACACACACACTGACAAACTGACACACACACACTGACAAACTGACAAACTGACACACACACTGACAAACGGACACACACACTGACAAACTGACACACACACTGAGAAACTGACACACACGCTGACAAACTGACACACTCGCACTGACAGACTGACACACACACTGACACACAGACAAACTGACACACACGCTGACAAACTGACACACACACTGACAAACTGACACACACACTGACAAACTGACACACACTGACAAACTGACATACACACTGACAAACTGACACACACACTGACAACGGACACACACACACTGACAAACTGACACACACACTGACAAACTGACACACACACTGACAAACTGACACACACACACTGACAAACTGACACACACGCTGACAAACTGACACACACACTGACAAATTGACACACATTGACAAACTGACACACACACTGACAAACTGACACACACACTGACAAACGGACACACACACACTGACAAACTGACACTCACACTGACAAACTGACACACACACTGACAAACGCACACACACACACTGACAAACTGACACACACACTGACAAACTGACACACACACTGACAAACTGACACACACACTGACACACACACACCGACAAACTGACACACACACTGACAAACTGACACACACAGACAAACTGACACATACACTGACAAACTGACACACACACTGACAAACTGACATACACACACTGACAAACTGACACACACACTGACAAACTACATACACACTGACAAACTGACACACACAGACAAACTGACACACACACTGACAAACTGACACACACAGACAAACTGACACACACACTGACAAACTGACACACACACACTGACAAACTGACACACACAGACACATGACACACACAGACACATGACACACACACTGACAAACTGACACACACACTGGCAAACTGACACACACAGACAAACTACATACACACTGACAAACTGACACACACAGACAAACTGACACACACACTGACAAACTGACCCACACAGACAAACTGACTCACACACTGACAAACTGACACACACACTGACAAACTGACACACACACAGATAATCGGACGCACACACAGACAAACTGACACACACACTGACAAACTGACACACACACAGATAATCGGACACACACACAGACAAACTGACACACACACTGACAAACTGACACACACACAGATAATCGGACACACATACAGACAAACTGGCACACACACTGACAAACTGACACACACACTGACAAACTGACACAGACTGACAAACTGACACACACACTGACAAACTGACACACACAGACAAACTGACACACACACAGACAAACTGTCACACACACTGACAAATTGACACACACAGATAATCGGACACACCCACAGACAAACTGACACACACACTGACAAACTGACACACACACAGACAGACTGACACACTCTGACAAACTGACACACACATTGACAAACTGACACACACACTGACTAACTGACACACACAGACAAACTGACACACACCCTGACAAACTGACACACACTGACAAACTGACACACACACACTGACAAACTGACACACACAGACAAACGGACACACACACAGACAAACGGACACACACACAGAGAAACTGACACACACACTGACAAACTGACACACACACACTGACAAACTGACACATACAGACAAACGGATTCACACACATACAAACTGACACACACACTGACAAACTGACACACACACACTGACAAACTGACCCACACAGACAAACGGACACACACACAGACAAACTGACACACACACTGACAAACGGACACACACACACTGACAAAGTGACCCCACAGACAAACTGACACACACACTGACAAACTGACACACACTCTGACAGACTGACACACACACTGACACACAGACAAACTGACACACATGCTGACAAACTGACACACACAGACAAACTGACACACACACAGTGACAAACTGACACACACACTGACAAACTGACACACACAGACAAACTGACACACACTGACAAACTAACACACACAGATAAACTGACACACACACTGACAAACTGACGCACACACTGACAAACGGACACACACACACTGACAAACTGACACACACGCTGACAAACTGACACACACACTGACAAATTGACACACACTGACAAACTGACACACACACGGACAAACTGACACACACACTGACAAACTGACAAACGGACACACACGCACTGACAAACTGACACACACACTGACAAACTGACACACACGCACTGACAGACTGACACACACACTGACACACAGACAAACTGACACACACGCTGACAAACTGACACACACACTGACAAACTGACACACACTGACAAACTGACATACACACTGACAACAGTCACACACACACTGACAAACTGACACACACACTGACACACTGACACACACACTGACAAACTGATGCACACACTGACAAACGGACACACACACACTGACAAACTGACACACACACACTGACAAACTGACACACACGCTGACAAACTGACACACACACTGACAAATTGACACACACTGACAAACTGACACACACACTGACAAACTGACACACACACTGACAAACTGACACACACACACTGAAAAACTGGCAAACTGACACACACACTGACAAACGGACACACACACACTGACAAACTGACACACACACTGACAAACTGACACACACACTGACAAACTGACACACA
Organism: Scyliorhinus torazame; assembly: GCF_047496885.1. NCBI lineage: Eukaryota > Metazoa > Chordata > Chondrichthyes > Carcharhiniformes > Scyliorhinidae > Scyliorhinus > Scyliorhinus torazame. The sequence continues at coordinate 5,635,484 of NC_092728.1, forward strand.
CGCACTGACAGACTGACACACACACACTGACACACAGACAAACTGACACACACGCTGCCAAACTGACACACACACTGACAAACTGACACACACACTGACAAACTGACACACACACTGACAACGGACACACACACACTGACAAACTGACACACACACTGACAAACTGACACACACACTGACAAACGGACACACACACACTGACAAACTGACACACACGCTGACAAACTGACACACACACTGACAAATTGACACACACTGACAAACTGACACACACACACTGACAAACTGACACACACACTGACAAACTGACAGACACACACTGACAAACTGACAGACACACACTGACAAACTGACACACGCACTGACAGACTGACACACACACTGACACACAGACAAACTGACACACACGCTGACAAACTGACACACACACTGACAAACTGACACACACACTGACAAACTGACACACACTGACAAACTGACACACACACTGACAAACTGACACACACTGACAACGGACACACACACTGACAAACTGACACACACACTGACAATCTGACACACACACTGACAAATGGACACACACACACTGACAAACTGACACACACGCTGACAAACTGACACACACACTGACAAATTGACACACACTGACAAACTGACACACACACTGACAAACTGACACACACACTGACAAACTGACATACACACTGATAAACGGACACACACACACTGACAAACTGACACACACACTGACAAACTGACACACACACACACTGACAAACTGACACACACACTGACAAACTGACACACACACTGACACACACACACCGACAAACTGACACACACACTGACAAACTGACACACACAGACAAACTGACACACACTGACAAACTGACATACACACAGACAAACTGACACACACACTGACAAATTGAGTCACACACACTGACAAACTGACACACACAGACACATGACACACACAGACACATGACACACACACTGACAAACTGACACACACACACTGGCAAACTGACACACACAGACAAACTACATACACACTGACAAACTGACACACACAGATAAACTGACACACACACTGACAAACTGACCCACACATACAAACTGACACACACACTGACAAACTGACACACACACTGACAAACTGACCCACACAGACAAACTGATACTCACACTGACAAACTGACACACACACAGATAATCGGACGCACACACAGACAAACTGACACACACACTGACAAACTGACACACACACAGATAATCGGACACACACACAGACAAACTGACACACACACTGACAAACTGACACACACACCGATCATCGGACGGACACACAGACAAACTGGCACACACACTGACAAACTGACACACACACTGACAAACTGACACAGACTGACAAACTGACACACACAGACAAACTGACACACACACTGACAAATTGACACCCACACAGATAATCGGACACACACACAGACAAACTGACACACACACTGACAAACTGACACACACACAGACAGACTGACACACTCTGACAAACTGACACACACATTGACAAACTGACACACACACTGACTAACTGACACACACAGACAAACTGACACACACACTGACAAACTGACACACACGCTGACAAACTGACACACACACTGACAAATTGACACACACTGACAAACTGACACACACACTGACAAACTGACACACACACTGACAAACTGACAGACACACACTGACAAACTGACACACACAAACTGACACACACACTGACAAACTGACACACACGCACTGACAGACTGACACACACACTGACACACAGACAAACTGACACACACGCTGAAAAACTGACACACACACGGACAAACTGACACACACACTGACAAACTGACACACACTGACAAACTGACACACACACTGACAAACTGACACACACTGACAACGGACACACACACTGACAAACTGACACACACACTGACAATCTGACACACACACTGACAAATGTACACACACACACTGACAAACTGACACACACGCTGACAAACTGACACACACACTGACAAATTGACACACACTGACAAACTGACACACACACTGACAAACTGACACACACACTGACAAACGGACACACACACACTGACAAACTGGCACTCACACTGACAAACTGACACACACACTGATAAACGGACACACACACACTGACAAACTGACACACACACTGACAAACTGACACACACACACACTGACAAACTGACACACACACTGACAAACTGACACACACACTGACACACACACACCGACAAACTGACACACACACTGACAAACTGACACACACAGACAAACTGACACATACACTGACAAACTGACACACACACACTGGCAAACTGACACACACAGACACATGACACACACAGACACATGACACACACACTGACAAACTGACACACACACTGGCAAACTGACACACACAGACAAACTACATACACACTGACAAACTGACACACACAGATAAAATGACACACACACTGACAAACTGACCCACACAGACAAACTGACACACACACTGACAAACTGACACACACACTGACAAACTGACACACACACAGACAAACTGACCCACACAGACAAACTGACACTCACACTGACAAACTGACACACACACAGATAATCGGACGCACACACAGACAAACTGACACACACACTGACAAACTGACACACACACAGATAATCGGACACACACACAGACAAACTGACACACACACTGACAAACTGACACACACACAGATCATCGGACGCACACACAGACAAACTGACACACACACTGACAAACTGACACACACACTGACAAACTGACACACACACTGACAAACTGACACACACAGACAAACTGACACACACAGACAAACTGACACACACACAGACAAACTGACACACACACTGACAAATTGACACCCACACAGATAATCGGACACACACACAGACAAACTGACACACACACTGACAAACTGACACACACACAGACAGACTGACACACTCTGACAAACTGACACACACATTGACAAACTGACACACACACTGACTAACTGACACACACAGACAAACTGACACACACACTGACAAACTGACACACTGACAAACTGACACACACACAGATAATCGGACACACACAGACAAACTGACACACACACAGACAAACGGACACACACAGAGAAACTGACACACACACTGACAAACTGACACACACACACTGACAAACTGACACATACAGACAAACGGATTCACACACAGACAAACTGACACACACACTCACAAACTGACACACACACACTGACAAACTGACACACACAGACAAACTGACACACACACAGTGACAAACTGACACACACACTGACAGACTGACACACACAGACAAACTGACACACACTGACAAACTGACACACACAGATAAACTGACACACACACTGACAAACGGACACACACACACTGACAAACTGACACACACACTGACAAACTGACACACACGCACTGACAGACTGACACACACACTGACACACAGACAAACTGACACACACGCTGACAAACTGACACACACACTGACAATCTGACACACACACTGACAAACTGACACACTGACAAACTGACACACACACTGACAACGGACACACACACACTGTCAAACTGACACACACACTGACAAACTGACACACACACTGACAAACTGATGCACACACTGACAAACGGACACACACACACTGACAAACTGACACACACACACTGACAAACTGACACACACGCTGACAAACTGACACACACACACTGACAAACGGACACACACACAGACAAACGGACACACACAGAGAAACTGACACACACACTGACAAACTGACACACACACACTGACAAACTGACACATACAGACAAACGGATTCACACACAGACAAACTGACACACACACTGACAAACTGACACACACACACTGACAAACTGACACACACAGACAAACGGGGACACACACAGACAAACTGACCCACACACTGACAAACGGACACACACACACTGACAAACTGACACACACGCTGACAAACTGACACACACAGACAAACTGACACACACACAGTGACAAACTGACACACACACTGACAAACTGACACACACAGACAAACTGACACACACAGACAAACGGACACACACACACTGACAAACTGACACACACACTGACAAACTGACACACACGCACACACAGACAAACTGACACACACGCTGACAAACTGACACACACACTGACAATCTGACACACACACTGACAAACTGACACACACTGACAAACTGACACACACACTGACAACGGACACACACACACTGACAAACTGACACACACACTGACAAACTGACACACACACTGACAAACTGATGCACACACTGACAAACGGACACACACACACTGACAAACTGACACACACACACTGACAAACTGACACACACACACTGACAAACTGACACACACGCTGACAAACTGACACACACACTGACAAATTGACACACACTGACAAACTGACACACACACTGACAAACTGACACACACACACTGACAAACTGACAAACTGACACACACACTGACAAACGGACACACACACACTGACAAACTGACACACACACTGACAAACTGACACACACGCACTGACAGACTGACACACACACTGACACACAGACAAACTGACACACACGCTGACAAACTGACACACACACTGACAAACTGACACACACACTGACAAACTGACACACACTGACAAACTGACACACACACTGACAACGGACACACACACACTGACAAACTGACACACACACTGACAAACTGACACACACACTGACAAATTGACACACACTGACAAACTGACACACACACTGACAAACTGACACACACACTGACAAACGGACACACACACACTGACAAACTGACACTCACACTGACAAACGGACACACACACACTGACAAACTGACGCACACACACTGACAAACTGACACACACACACTGACAAACTGACACACTGACAAACTGACACACACACTGACAAACTGACACACACACACTGACAAACTGACACACACACACTGACAAACTGACACACACACTGACAAACTGACACACACAGACAAACTGACACACACACTGACAAACTGACACACACACTGACAAACTACATACACACTGACAAACTGACACACACAGACAAACTGACACACACACTGACAAACTGACACGCACAGACAAACTGACACACACACTGACAAACTGACACACACACACTGACAAACTGACACACACAGACACATGACACACACAGACACATGACACACACACTGACAAACTGACACACACACTGGCAAACTGACACACACAGACAAACTACATACACACTGACAAACTGACACACACAGATAAAATGACACACACACTGACAAACTGACCCACACAGACAAACTGACACACACACTGACAAACTGACACACACACTGACAAACTGACACACACACTGACAAACTGACCCACACAGATAATCGGACACACACACAGACAAACTGACACACACACTGACAAACTGACACACACACAGACAGACTGACACACTCTGACAAACTGACACACACATTGACAAACTGACACACACACTGACTAACTGACACACACAGACAAACTGACACACACACTGACAAACTGACACACACGCTGACAAACTGACACACACACTGACAAATTGACACACACTGACAAACTGACACACACACACTGACAAACTGACACACACACTGACAAACTGACAGACACACACTGACAAACTGACACACACACTGACAAACTGACACACACACTGACAAACTGACACACACGCACTGACAGACTGACACACACACTGACACACAGACAAACTGACACACACGCTGAAAAACTGACACACACACGGACAATCTGACACACACACTGACAAACTGACACACACTGACAAACTGACACACACACTGACAAACTGACACACACTGACAACGGACACACACACTGACAAACTGACACACACACTGACAATCTGACACACACACTGACAAATGTACACACACACACTGACAAACTGACACACACGCTGACAAACTGACACACACACTGACAAATTGACACACACTGACAAACTGACACACACACTGACAAACTGACACACACACTGACAAACGGACACACACACACTGACAAACTGGCACTCACACTGACAAACTGACACACACACTGATAAACGGACACACACACACTGACAAACTGACACACACACTGACAAACTGACACACACACACACTGACAAACTGACACACACACTGACAAACTGACACACACACTGACACACACACACCGACAAACTGACACACACACTGACAAACTGACACACACAGACAAACTGACACATACACTGACAAACTGACACACACACACTGGCAAACTGACACACACAGACACATGACACACACAGACACATGACACACACACTGACAAACTGACACACACACTGGCAAACTGACACACACAGACAAACTACATACACACTGACAAACTGACACACACAGATAAAATGACACACACACTGACAAACTGACCCACACAGACAAACTGACACACACACTGACAAACTGACACACACACTGACAAACTGACACACACACAGACAAACTGACCCACACAGACAAACTGACACTCACACTGACAAACTGACACACACACAGATAATCGGACGCACACACAGACAAACTGACACACACACTGACAAACTGACACACACACAGATAATCGGACACACACACAGACAAACTGACACACACACTGACAAACTGACACACACACAGATCATCGGACGCACACACAGACAAACTGGCACACACACTGACAAACTGACACACACACTGACAAACTGACACACACACTGACAAACTGACACACACAGACAAACTGACACACACACAGACAAACTGACACACACACTGACAAATTGACACCCACACAGATAATCGGACACACACACAGACAAACTGACACACACACTGACAAACTGACACACACACAGACAGACTGACACACTCTGACAAACTGACACACACATTGACAAACTGACACACACACTGACTAACTGACACACACAGACAAACTGACACACACACTGACAAACTGACACACTGACAAACTGACACACACACAGATAATCGGACACACACACAGACAAACTGACACACACACAGACAAACGGACACACACAGAGAAACTGACACACACACTGACAAACTGACACACACACACTGACAAATTGACACATACAGACAAACGGATTCACACACAGACAAACTGACACACACACTCACAAACTGACACACACACACTGACAAACTGACACACACAGACAAACTGACACACACACAGTGACAAACTGACACACACACTGACAGACTGACACACACAGACAAACTGACACACACTGACAAACTGACACACACAGATAAACTGACACACACACTGACAAACGGACACACACACACTGACAAACGGACACACACACTGACAAACTGACACACACGCACTGACAGACTGACACACACACTGACACACAGACAAACTGACACACACGCTGACAAACTGACACACACACTGACAATCTGACACACACACTGACAAACTGACACACTGACAAACTGACACACACACTGACAACGGACACACACACTGACAAACTGATGCACACACTGACAAACGGACACACACACACTGACAAACTGACACACACACACTGACAAACTGACACACACGCTGACAAACTGACACACACACACTGACAAACGGACACACACACAGACAAACGGACACACACAGAGAAACTGACACACACACTGACAAACTGACACACACACACTGACAAACTGACACATACAGACAAACGGATTCACACACAGACAAACTGACACACACACTGACAAACTGACACACACACACTGACAAACTGACACACACAGACAAACGGGGACACACACAGACAAACTGACCCACACACTGACAAACGGACACACACACACTGACAAACTGACCCACACAGACAAACTGACACACACACTGACAAACTGACACACACGCTGACAGACTGACACACACACTGACACACAGACAAACTGACACACACGCTGACAAACTGACACACACAGACAAACTGACACACACACAGTGACAAACTGACACACACACTGACAAACTGACACACACAGACAAACTGACACACACAGATAAACTGACACACACTGACAAACGGACACACACACACTGACAAACTGACACACACACTGACAAACTGACACACACGCACTGACAGACTGACACACACACTGACACACAGACAAACTGACACACACGCTGACAAACTGACACACACACTGACAATCTGACACACACACTGACAAACTGACACACACTGACAAACTGACACACACACTGACAACGGACACACACACACTGACAAACTGACACACACACTGACAAACTGACACACACACTGACAAACTGATGCACACACTGACAAACGGACACACACACACTGACAAACTGACACACACACACTGACAAACTGACACACACACACTGACAAACTGACACACACGCTGACAAACTGACACACACACTGACAAATTGACACACACTGACAAACTGACACACACACTGACAAACTGACACACACACACTGACAAACTGACAAACTGACACACACACTGACAAACGGACACACACACACTGACAAACTGACACACACACTGACAAACTGACACACACGCACTGACAGACTGACACACACACTGAAACACAGACAAACTGACACACACGCTGACAAACTGACACACACACTGACAAACTGACACACACACTGACAAACTGACACACACTGACAAACTGACACACACACTGACAACGGACACACACACACTGACAAACTGACACACACACTGACAAACTGACACACACACTGACAAATTGACACACACTGACAAACTGACACACACACTGACAAACTGACACACACACTGACAAACGGACACACACACACTGACAAACTGACACTCACACTGACAAACGGACACACACACACTGACAAACTGACACACACACACTGACAAACTGACACACACACACTGACAAACTGACACACTGACAAACTGACACACACACACTGACAAACTGACACACACACACTGACAAACTGACACACACACTGACAAACTGACACACACAGACAAACTGACACACACACTGACAAACTGACACACACACTGACAAACTACATACACACTGACAAACTGACACACACAGACAAACTGACACACACACTGACAAACTGACACACACAGACAAACTGACACACACACTGACAAACTGACACACACACACTGACAAACTGACACACACAGACACATGACACACACAGACACATGACACACACACTGACAAACTGACCCACACAGACAAACTGACACACACACTGACAAACTGACACACACACTGACAAACTGACACACACGCTGACAAACTGACCCACACAGACAAACTGACACACACACTGACAAACTGACACACACACAGATAATCGGACGCACACACAGACAAACTGACACACACACTGACAAACTGCCACACACACAGATAATCGGACACACACACAGACAAACTGACACACACACTGACAAACTGACACACACACAGATCATCGGACACACACACAGACAAACTGGCACACACACTGACAAACTGACACACACACTGACAAACTGACACAGACTGACAAACTGACACACACAGACAAACTGACACACACACTGACAAATTGACACCCACACAGATAATCGGACACACACACAGACAAACTGACACACACACTGACAAACTGACACACACACAGACAGACTGACACACTCTGACAAACTGACACACACATTGACAAACTGACACACACACTGACTAACTGACACACACAGACAAACTGACACACACACAGATAATCGGACATACACACAGACAAACTGGCACACACACTGACAAACTGACACACACACAGACAAACTGGCACACACACTGACAAACTGACACACACACTGACAAACTGACACAGACTGACAAACTGACACACACACTGACAAACTGATACACTCAGACAAACTGACACACACACACTGACAAACTGACACACACACAGACAAACTGACACACACACTGACAAACTGACACACACACAGACAGACTGACACTCACACTGACAAACTGATACACACACACACTGACAAACTGACACACACACAGATAATCGGACACACACACAGACAAACTGACACATGCACTGACAAACTGACACACACTGACAAACTGACACACACACACTGACAAACTGACACACACAGAGAAACTGACACACACACTGACAAACTGACACACACACACTGACAAACTGACACATACAGACAAACGGATTCACACACATATAAACTGACACACACACTGACAAACTGACCCACACACACTGATAAACTGACACACACAGACAAACGGACACACACACAGACAAACTGACACACACACTGACAAACGGACACACACACACTGACAAACTGACCCACACAGACAAACTGACACACACACTGACAAACTGACACACACGCTGACAGACTGACACACACACTGACACACAGACAAACTGACACACACGCTGACAAACTGACACACACACACAAACTGACACACACACAGTGACAAACTGACACACACACTGACAAACTGACACACACAGACAAACTGACACACACAGATAAACTGACACACACACTGACAAACGGACACACACACACTGACAAACTGACACACACACTGACAAACTGACGCACACACTGACAAACGGGCACACACACACTGACAAACTGACACACACGCTGACAAACTGACACACACACTGACAAATTGACACACATTGACAAACTGACACACACACTGACAAACTGACGCACACACTGACAAACGGACACACACACACTGACAAACGGACACACACGCTGACAAACTGACACACACACTGACAAATTGACACACACTGACAAACTGACACACACACTGACAAACTGACACACACACTGACAAACTGACACACACACACTGACAAACTGACAAACTGACACACACACTGACAAACGGACACACACACTGACAAACTGACACACACACTGAGAAACTGACACACACGCTGACAAACTGACACACTCGCACTGACAGACTGACACACACACTGACACACAGACAAACTGACACACACGCTGACAAACTGACACACACACTGACAAACTGACACACACACTGACAAACTGACACACACTGACAAACTGACATACACACTGACAAACTGACACACACACTGACAACGGACACACACACACTGACAAACTGACACACACACTGACAAACTGACACACACACTGACAAACTGACACACACACACTGACAAACTGACACACACGCTGACAAACTGACACACACACTGACAAATTGACACACATTGACAAACTGACACACACACTGACAAACTGACACACACACTGACAAACGGACACACACACACTGACAAACTGACACTCACACTGACAAACTGACACACACACTGACAAACGCACACACACACACTGACAAACTGACACACACACTGACAAACTGACACACACACTGACAAACTGACACACACACTGACACACACACACCGACAAACTGACACACACACTGACAAACTGACACACACAGACAAACTGACACATACACTGACAAACTGACACACACACTGACAAACTGACATACACACACTGACAAACTGACACACACACTGACAAACTACATACACACTGACAAACTGACACACACAGACAAACTGACACACACACTGACAAACTGACACACACAGACAAACTGACACACACACTGACAAACTGACACACACACACTGACAAACTGACACACACAGACACATGACACACACAGACACATGACACACACACTGACAAACTGACACACACACTGGCAAACTGACACACACAGACAAACTACATACACACTGACAAACTGACACACACAGACAAACTGACACACACACTGACAAACTGACCCACACAGACAAACTGACTCACACACTGACAAACTGACACACACACTGACAAACTGACACACACACAGATAATCGGACGCACACACAGACAAACTGACACACACACTGACAAACTGACACACACACAGATAATCGGACACACACACAGACAAACTGACACACACACTGACAAACTGACACACACACAGATAATCGGACACACATACAGACAAACTGGCACACACACTGACAAACTGACACACACACTGACAAACTGACACAGACTGACAAACTGACACACACACTGACAAACTGACACACACAGACAAACTGACACACACACAGACAAACTGTCACACACACTGACAAATTGACACACACAGATAATCGGACACACCCACAGACAAACTGACACACACACTGACAAACTGACACACACACAGACAGACTGACACACTCTGACAAACTGACACACACATTGACAAACTGACACACACACTGACTAACTGACACACACAGACAAACTGACACACACCCTGACAAACTGACACACACTGACAAACTGACACACACACACTGACAAACTGACACACACAGACACATGACACACACAGACACATGACACACACACTGACAAACTGACACACACACTGGCAAACTGACACACACAGACAAACTACATACACACTGACAAACTGACACACACAGACAAACTGACACACACACTGACAAACTGACCCACACAGACAAACTGACTCACACACTGACAAACTGACACACACACTGACAAACTGACACACACACAGATAATCGGACGCACACACAGACAAACTGACACACACACTGACAAACTGACACACACACAGATAATCGGACACACACACAGACAAACTGACACACACACTGACAAACTGACACACACACAGATAATCGGACACACATACAGACAAACTGGCACACACACTGACAAACTGACACACACACTGACAAACTGACACAGACTGACAAACTGACACACACACTGACAAACTGACACACACAGACAAACTGACACACACACAGACAAACTGTCACACACACTGACAAATTGACACACACAGATAATCGGACACACCCACAGACAAACTGACACACACACTGACAAACTGACACACACACAGACAGACTGACACACTCTGACAAACTGACACACACATTGACAAACTGACACACACACTGACTAACTGACACACACAGACAAACTGACACACACCCTGACAAACTGACACACACTGACAAACTGACACACACACACTGACAATCTGACACACACAGACAAACGGACACACACACAGACAAACGGACACACACACAGAGAAACTGACACACACACTGACAAACTGACACACACACACTGACAAACTGACACATACAGACAAACGGATTCACACACATACAAACTGACACACACACTGACAAACTGACACACACACACTGACAAACTGACCCACACAGACAAACGGACACACACACAGACAAACTGACACACACACTGACAAACGGACACACACACACTGACAAAGTGACCCCACAGACAAACTGACACACACACTGACAAACTGACACACACTCTGACAGACTGACACACACACTGACACACAGACAAACTGACACACATGCTGACAAACTGACACACACAGACAAACTGACACACACACAGTGACAAACTGACACACACACTGACAAACTGACACACACAGACAAACTGACACACACTGACAAACTAACACACACAGATAAACTGACACACACACTGACAAACTGACGCACACACTGACAAACGGACACACACACACTGACAAACTGACACACACGCTGACAAACTGACACACACACTGACAAATTGACACACACTGACAAACTGACACACACACGGACAAACTGACACACACACTGACAAACTGACAAACGGACACACACACACTGACAAACTGACACACACACTGACAAACTGACACACACGCACTGACAGACTGACACACACACTGACACACAGACAAACTGACACACACGCTGACAAACTGACACACACACTGACAAACTGACACACACTGACAAACTGACATACACACTGACAACAGTCACACACACACTGACAAACTGACACACACACTGACACACTGACACACACACTGACAAACTGATGCACACACTGACAAACGGACACACACACACTGACAAACTGACACACACACACTGACAAACTGACACACACGCTGACAAACTGACACACACACTGACAAATTGACACACACTGACAAACTGACACACACACTGACAAACTGACACACACACTGACAAACTGACACACACACACTGAAAAACTGGCAAACTGACACACACACTGACAAACGGACACACACACACTGACAAACTGACACACACACTGACAAACTGACACACACACTGACAAACTGACACACACGCACTGACAGACTGACACACACACACTGACACACAGACAAACTGACACACACGCTGCCAAACTGACACACACACTGACAAACTGACACACACACTGACAAACTGACACACACACTGACAACGGACACACACACACTGACAAACTGACACACACACTGACAAACTGACACACACACTGACAAACGGACACACACACACTGACAAACTGACACACACGCTGACAAACTGACACACACACTGACAAATTGACACACACTGACAAACTGACACACACACACTGACAAACTGACACACACACTGACAAACTGACAGACACACACTGACAAACTGACAGACACACACTGACAAACTGACACACGCACTGACAGACTGACACACACACTGACACACAGACAAACTGACACACACGCTGACAAACTGACACACACACTGACAAACTGACACACACACTGACAAACTGACACACACTGACAAACTGACACACACACTGACAAACTGACACACACTGACAACGGACACACACACTGACAAACTGACACACACACTGACAATCTGACACACACACTGACAAATGGACACACACACACTGACAAACTGACACACACGCTGACAAACTGACACACACACTGACAAATTGACACACACTGACAAACTGACACACACACTGACAAACTGACACACACACTGACAAACTGACATACACACTGATAAACGGACACACACACACTGACAAACTGACACACACACTGACAAACTGACACACACACACACTGACAAACTGACACACACACTGACAAACTGACACACACACTGACACACACACACCGACAAACTGACACACACACTGACAAACTGACACACACAGACAAACTGACACACACTGACAAACTGACATACACACAGACAAACTGACACACACACTGACAAATTGAGTCACACACACTGACAAACTGACACACACAGACACATGACACACACAGACACATGACACACACACTGACAAACTGACACACACACACTGGCAAACTGACACACACAGACAAACTACATACACACTGACAAACTGACACACACAGATAAACTGACACACACACTGACAAACTGACCCACACATACAAACTGACACACACACTGACAAACTGACACACACACTGACAAACTGACCCACACAGACAAACTGATACTCACACTGACAAACTGACACACACACAGATAATCGGACGCACACACAGACAAACTGACACACACACTGACAAACTGACACACACACAGATAATCGGACACACACACAGACAAACTGACACACACACTGACAAACTGACACACACACCGATCATCGGACGGACACACAGACAAACTGGCACACACACTGACAAACTGACACACACACTGACAAACTGACACAGACTGACAAACTGACACACACAGACAAACTGACACACACACTGACAAATTGACACCCACACAGATAATCGGACACACACACAGACAAACTGACACACACACTGACAAACTGACACACACACAGACAGACTGACACACTCTGACAAACTGACACACACATTGACAAACTGACACACACACTGACTAACTGACACACACAGACAAACTGACACACACACTGACAAACTGACACACACGCTGACAAACTGACACACACACTGACAAATTGACACACACTGACAAACTGACACACACACTGACAAACTGACACACACACTGACAAACTGACAGACACACACTGACAAACTGACACACACAAACTGACACACACACTGACAAACTGACACACACGCACTGACAGACTGACACACACACTGACACACAGACAAACTGACACACACGCTGAAAAACTGACACACACACGGACAAACTGACACACACACTGACAAACTGACACACACTGACAAACTGACACACACACTGACAAACTGACACACACTGACAACGGACACACACACTGACAAACTGACACACACACTGACAATCTGACACACACACTGACAAATGTACACACACACACTGACAAACTGACACACACGCTGACAAACTGACACACACACTGACAAATTGACACACACTGACAAACTGACACACACACTGACAAACTGACACACACACTGACAAACGGACACACACACACTGACAAACTGGCACTCACACTGACAAACTGACACACACACTGATAAACGGACACACACACACTGACAAACTGACACACACACTGACAAACTGACACACACACACACTGACAAACTGACACACACACTGACAAACTGACACACACACTGACACACACACACCGACAAACTGACACACACACTGACAAACTGACACACACAGACAAACTGACACATACACTGACAAACTGACACACACACACTGGCAAACTGACACACACAGACACATGACACACACAGACACATGACACACACACTGACAAACTGACACACACACTGGCAAACTGACACACACAGACAAACTACATACACACTGACAAACTGACACACACAGATAAAATGACACACACACTGACAAACTGACCCACACAGACAAACTGACACACACACTGACAAACTGACACACACACTGACAAACTGACACACACACAGACAAACTGACCCACACAGACAAACTGACACTCACACTGACAAACTGACACACACACAGATAATCGGACGCACACACAGACAAACTGACACACACACTGACAAACTGACACACACACAGATAATCGGACACACACACAGACAAACTGACACACACACTGACAAACTGACACACACACAGATCATCGGACGCACACACAGACAAACTGACACACACACTGACAAACTGACACACACACTGACAAACTGACACACACAGACAAACTGACACACACAGACAAACTGACACACACACAGACAAACTGACACACACACTGACAAATTGACACCCACACAGATAATCGGACACACACACAGACAAACTGACACACACACTGACAAACTGACACACACACAGACAGACTGACACACTCTGACAAACTGACACACACATTGACAAACTGACACACACACTGACTAACTGACACACACAGACAAACTGACACACACACTGACAAACTGACACACTGACAAACTGACACACACACAGATAATCGGACACACACAGACAAACTGACACACACACAGACAAACGGACACACACAGAGAAACTGACACACACACTGACAAACTGACACACACACACTGACAAACTGACACATACAGACAAACGGATTCACACACAGACAAACTGACACACACACTCACAAACTGACACACACACACTGACAAACTGACACACACAGACAAACTGACACACACACAGTGACAAACTGACACACACACTGACAGACTGACACACACAGACAAACTGACACACACTGACAAACTGACACACACAGATAAACTGACACACACACTGACAAACGGACACACACACACTGACAAACTGACACACACACTGACAAACTGACACACACGCACTGACAGACTGACACACACACTGACACACAGACAAACTGACACACACGCTGACAAACTGACACACACACTGACAATCTGACACACACACTGACAAACTGACACACTGACAAACTGACACACACACTGACAACGGACACACACACACTGTCAAACTGACACACACACTGACAAACTGACACACACACTGACAAACTGATGCACACACTGACAAACGGACACACACACACTGACAAACTGACACACACACACTGACAAACTGACACACACGCTGACAAACTGACACACACACACTGACAAACGGACACACACACAGACAAACGGACACACACAGAGAAACTGACACACACACTGACAAACTGACACACACACACTGACAAACTGACACATACAGACAAACGGATTCACACACAGACAAACTGACACACACACTGACAAACTGACACACACACACTGACAAACTGACACACACAGACAAACGGGGACACACACAGACAAACTGACCCACACACTGACAAACGGACACACACACACTGACAAACTGACCCACACAGACAAACTGACACACACACTGACAAACTGACACACACGCTGACAGACTGACACACACACTGACACACAGACAAACTGACACACACGCTGACAAACTGACACACACAGACAAACTGACACACACACAGTGACAATCTGACACACACACTGACAAACTGACACACACGCTGACAGACTGACACACACACTGACACACAGACAAACTGACACACACGCTGACAAACTGACACACACAGACAAACTGACACACACACAGTGACAAACTGACACACACACTGACAAACTGACACACACAGACAAACTGACACACACAGATAAACTGACACACACTGACAAACGGACACACACACACTGACAAACTGACACACACACTGACAAACTGACACACACGCACACACAGACAAACTGACACACACGCTGACAAACTGACACACACACTGACAATCTGACACACACACTGACAAACTGACACACACTGACAAACTGACACACACACTGACAACGGACACACACACACTGACAAACTGACACACACACTGACAAACTGACACACACACTGACAAACTGATGCACACACTGACAAACGGACACACACACACTGACAAACTGACACACACACACTGACAAACTGACACACACACACTGACAAACTGACACACACGCTGACAAACTGACACACACACTGACAAATTGACACACACTGACAAACTGACACACACACTGACAAACTGACACACACACACTGACAAACTGACAAACTGACACACACACTGACAAACGGACACACACACACTGACAAACTGACACACACACTGACAAACTGACACACACGCACTGACAGACTGACACACACACTGACACACAGACAAACTGACACACACGCTGACAAACTGACACACACACTGACAAACTGACACACACACTGACAAACTGACACACACTGACAAACTGACACACACACTGACAACGGACACACACACACTGACAAACTGACACACACACTGACAAACTGACACACACACTGACAAATTGACACACACTGACAAACTGACACACACACTGACAAACTGACACACACACTGACAAACGGACACACACACACTGACAAACTGACACTCACACTGACAAACGGACACACACACACTGACAAACTGACGCACACACACTGACAAACTGACACACACACACTGACAAACTGACACACTGACAAACTGACACACACACTGACAAACTGACACACACACACTGACAAACTGACACACACACACTGACAAACTGACACACACACTGACAAACTGACACACACAGACAAACTGACACACACACTGACAAACTGACACACACACTGACAAACTACATACACACTGACAAACTGACACACACAGACAAACTGACACACACACTGACAAACTGACACACACAGACAAACTGACACACACACTGACAAACTGACACACACACACTGACAAACTGACACACACAGACACATGACACACACAGACACATGACACACACACAGATAAAATGACACACACACTGACAAACTGACCCACACAGACAAACTGACACACACACTGACAAACTGACACACACACTGACAAACTGACACACACACTGACAAACTGACCCACACAGATAATCGGACACACACACAGACAAACTGACACACACACTGACAAACTGACACACACACAGACAGACTGACACACTCTGACAAACTGACACACACATTGACAAACTGACACACACACTGACTAACTGACACACACAGACAAACTGACACACACACTGACAAACTGACACACACGCTGACAAACTGACACACACACTGACAAATTGACACACACTGACAAACTGACACACACACACTGACAAACTGACACACACACTGACAAACTGACAGACACACACTGACAAACTGACACACACACTGACAAACTGACACACACACTGACAAACTGACACACACGCACTGACAGACTGACACACACACTGACACACAGACAAACTGACACACACGCTGAAAAACTGACACACACACGGACAATCTGACACACACACTGACAAACTGACACACACTGACAAACTGACACACACACTGACAAACTGACACACACTGACAACGGACACACACACTGACAATCTGACACACACACTGACAAATGTACACACACACACTGACAAACTGACACACACGCTGACAAACTGACACACACACTGACAAATTGACACACACTGACAAACTGACACACACACTGACAAACTGACACACACACTGACAAACGGACACACACACACTGACAAACTGGCACTCACACTGACAAACTGACACACACACTGATAAACGGACACACACACACTGACAAACTGACACACACACTGACAAACTGACACACACACACACTGACAAACTGACACAC
This sequence comes from Scyliorhinus torazame, assembly GCF_047496885.1. Taxonomy (NCBI): domain Eukaryota; kingdom Metazoa; phylum Chordata; class Chondrichthyes; order Carcharhiniformes; family Scyliorhinidae; genus Scyliorhinus; species Scyliorhinus torazame. Next base: position 5,656,611 of record NC_092728.1, read on the forward strand.
ACACTGACAAACTGACACACACACTGACACACACACACCGACAAACTGACACACACACTGACAAACTGACACACACAGACAAACTGACACATACACTGACAAACTGACACACACACACTGGCAAACTGACACACACAGACACATGACACACACAGACACATGACACACACACTGACAAACTGACACACACACTGGCAAACTGACACACACAGACAAACTACATACACACTGACAAACTGACACACACAGATAAAATGACACACACACTGACAAACTGACCCACACAGACAAACTGACACACACACTGACAAACTGACACACACACTGACAAACTGACACACACACAGACAAACTGACCCACACAGACAAACTGACACTCACACTGACAAACTGACACACACACAGATAATCGGACGCACACACAGACAAACTGACACACACACTGACAAACTGACACACACACAGATAATCGGACACACACACAGACAAACTGACACACACACTGACAAACTGACACACACACAGATCATCGGACGCACACACAGACAAACTGGCACACACACTGACAAACTGACACACACACTGACAAACTGACACACACACTGACAAACTGACACACACAGACAAACTGACACACACACAGACAAACTGACACACACACTGACAAATTGACACCCACACAGATAATCGGACACACACACAGACAAACTGACACACACACTGACAAACTGACACACACACAGACAGACTGACACACTCTGACAAACTGACACACACATTGACAAACTGACACACACACTGACTAACTGACACACACAGACAAACTGACACACACACTGACAAACTGACACACTGACAAACTGACACACACACAGATAATCGGACACACACACAGACAAACTGACACACACACAGACAAACGGACACACACAGAGAAACTGACACACACACTGACAAACTGACACACACACACTGACAAACTGACACATACAGACAAACGGATTCACACACAGACAAACTGACACACACACTCACAAACTGACACACACACACTGACAAACTGACACACACAGACAAACTGACACACACACAGTGACAAACTGACACACACACTGACAGACTGACACACACAGACAAACTGACACACACTGACAAACTGACACACACAGATAAACTGACACACACACTGACAAACGGACACACACACACTGACAAACGGACACACACACTGACAAACTGACACACACGCACTGACAGACTGACACACACACTGACACACAGACAAACTGACACACACGCTGACAAACTGACACACACACTGACAATCTGACACACACACTGACAAACTGACACACTGACAAACTGACACACACACTGACAACGGACACACACACTGACAAACTGATGCACACACTGACAAACGGACACACACACACTGACAAACTGACACACACACACTGACAAACTGACACACACGCTGACAAACTGACACACACACACTGACAAACGGACACACACACAGACAAACGGACACACACAGAGAAACTGACACACACACTGACAAACTGACACACACACACTGACAAACTGACACATACAGACAAACGGATTCACACACAGACAAACTGACACACACACTGACAAACTGACACACACACACTGACAAACTGACACACACAGACAAACGGGGACACACACAGACAAACTGACCCACACACTGACAAACGGACACACACACACTGACAAACTGACCCACACAGACAAACTGACACACACACTGACAAACTGACACACACGCTGACAGACTGACACACACACTGACACACAGACAAACTGACACACACGCTGACAAACTGACACACACAGACAAACTGACACACACACAGTGACAAACTGACACACACACTGACAAACTGACACACACAGACAAACTGACACACACAGATAAACTGACACACACTGACAAACGGACACACACACACTGACAAACTGACACACACACTGACAAACTGACACACACGCACTGACAGACTGACACACACACTGACACACAGACAAACTGACACACACGCTGACAAACTGACACACACACTGACAATCTGACACACACACTGACAAACTGACACACACTGACAAACTGACACACACACTGACAACGGACACACACACACTGACAAACTGACACACACACTGACAAACTGACACACACACTGACAAACTGATGCACACACTGACAAACGGACACACACACACTGACAAACTGACACACACACACTGACAAACTGACACACACACACTGACAAACTGACACACACGCTGACAAACTGACACACACACTGACAAATTGACACACACTGACAAACTGACACACACACTGACAAACTGACACACACACACTGACAAACTGACAAACTGACACACACACTGACAAACGGACACACACACACTGACAAACTGACACACACACTGACAAACTGACACACACGCACTGACAGACTGACACACACACTGAAACACAGACAAACTGACACACACGCTGACAAACTGACACACACACTGACAAACTGACACACACACTGACAAACTGACACACACTGACAAACTGACACACACACTGACAACGGACACACACACACTGACAAACTGACACACACACTGACAAACTGACACACACACTGACAAATTGACACACACTGACAAACTGACACACACACTGACAAACTGACACACACACTGACAAACGGACACACACACACTGACAAACTGACACTCACACTGACAAACGGACACACACACACTGACAAACTGACACACACACACTGACAAACTGACACACACACACTGACAAACTGACACACTGACAAACTGACACACACACTGACAAACTGACACACACACACTGACAAACTGACACACACACACTGACAAACTGACACACACACTGACAAACTGACACACACAGACAAACTGACACACACACTGACAAACTGACACACACACTGACAAACTACATACACACTGACAAACTGACACACACAGACAAACTGACACACACACTGACAAACTGACACACACAGACAAACTGACACACACACTGACAAACTGACACACACACACTGACAAACTGACACACACAGACACATGACACACACAGACACATGACACACACACTGACAAACTGACCCACACAGACAAACTGACACACACACTGACAAACTGACACACACACTGACAAACTGACACACACGCTGACAAACTGACCCACACAGACAAACTGACACACACACTGACAAACTGACACACACACAGATAATCGGACGCACACACAGACAAACTGACACACACACTGACAAACTGCCACACACACAGATAATCGGACACACACACAGACAAACTGACACACACACTGACAAACTGACACACACACAGATCATCGGACACACACACAGACAAACTGGCACACACACTGACAAACTGACACACACACTGACAAACTGACACAGACTGACAAACTGACACACACAGACAAACTGACACACACACTGACAAATTGACACCCACACAGATAATCGGACACACACACAGACAAACTGACACACACACTGACAAACTGACACACACACAGACAGACTGACACACTCTGACAAACTGACACACACATTGACAAACTGACACACACACTGACTAACTGACACACACAGACAAACTGACACACACACAGATAATCGGACACACACACAGACAAACTGACACACGCACTGACAAACTGACACACACTGACAAACTGACACACACTGACAAACTGACACACACACACTGACAAACTGACACACACAGACAAACGGACACACACACAGACAAACGGACACACACAGAGAATCTGACACACACACTGACAAACTGACACACACACACTGACAAACTGACACATACAGAGAAACGGTTTCACACACAGACAAACTGACACACACACTGACAAACTGACACACACACACTGACAAACTGACCCACACACTGACAAACGGACACACACACACTGACAAACTGACCCACACTGACAAACTGACACACACGCTGACAGACTGACACACACAGACAAACTGACACACACACAGTGACAAACTGACACACACACTGACAAACTGACACACACAGACAAACTGACACACACTGACAAACTGACACACACAGATAAACTGACACACACACTGACAAACGGACACACACACATTGACAAACTGACACACACACTGACAAACTGACACACACGCACTGACAGACTGACACACACACTGACACACAGACAAACTGACACACACGCTGACAAACTGACACACACAGACAAACTGACCCACACACTGACAAACGGACACACACACACTGACAAACTGACCCACACTGACAAACTGACACACACGCTGACAGACTGACACACACACTGACACACAGACAAACTGACACACACGCTGACAAACTGACACACACAGACAAACTGACACACACACAGTGACAAACTGACACACACACTGACAAACTGACACACACAGACAAACTGACACACACTGACAAACGGACACACACAGATAAACTGACACACACACTGACAAACGGACACACACACATTGACAAACTGACACACACACTGACAAACTGACACACACGCACTGACAGACTGACACACACACTGACACACAGACAAACTGACACACACGCTGACAAACTGACACACACACTGACAATCTGACACACACACATACAAACTGACACACACTGACAAACTGACACACACACTGACAACGGACACACACACACTGACAAATTGAAACACACACACTGACAAACTGACACACACACTGACAAACTGATGCACACACTGACAAACGGACACACACACACTGACAAACTGACACACACACACTGACAAACTGACACACACGCTGACAAACTGACACACACGCTGACAAACTGACACACACACACTGACAAACTGACACACACAGACAAACGGACACACACACAGACAAACGGACACACACAGAGAAACTGACACACACACTGACAAACTGACACACACACACTGACAAACTGACACATACAGACAAACGGATTCACACACAGACAAACTGACACACACACTGACAAACTGACACACACACACTGACAAACTGACACACACAGACAAACGGGGACACACACAGACAAACTTACCCACACACTGACAAACGGACACACACACACTGACAAACTGACCCACACAGACAAACTGACACACACACTGACAAACTGACACACACGCTGACAGACTGACACACACACTGACACACAGACAAACTGACACACACGCTGACAAACTGACACACACAGACAAACTGACACACACAGTGACAAACTGACACACACACTGACAAACTGACACACACACTGACAAACTGACACACACAGACAAACTGACACACACTGACAAACTGACATACACAGATAAACTGACACACACACTGACAAACGGACACACACACACTGACAAACTGACACACACACTGACAAACTGACACACGCACTGACAGACTGACACACACACTGACACACAGACAAACTGACACACACGCTGACAAACTGACACACACACTGACAATCTGACACACACACTGACAAACTGACAAACACTGACAAACTGACACACACACTGACAACGGACACACACACACTGACAAACTGACACACACACTGACAAACTGACACACACACTGACAAACTGATGCACACACTGACAAACGGACACACACACACACTGACAAACTGACACACACACACTGACAAACTGACACACACGCTGACAAACTGACACACACACTGACAAATTGACACACACACACTGACAAACTGACAAACTGACACACACACTGACAAACGGACACACACACACTGACAAACTGACACACACACTGACAAACTGACACACACGCACTGACAGACTGACACACACACTGACACACAGACAAACTGACACACACGCTGACAAACTGACACACACACTGACAAACTGACACACACTGACAAACTGACACACACTGACAAACTGACACACACACTGACAACGGACACACACACACTGACAAACTGACACACACACTGACAAACTGACACACACACTGACAAACAGACACACACACACTGACAAACTGACACACACGCTGACAAACTGACACACACACTGACAAATTGACACACACTGACAAACTGACACACACACTGACAAACTGACACACACACTGACAAACGGACACACACACACTGACAAACTGACACTCACACTGACAAACTGACACACACACTGACAAACTGACACACACACTGACAAACGGACACACACACACTGACAAACGGACACACACACACTGACAAACTGACACACACACTGACAAACTGACACACACACACTGACAAACTGACACACACACTGACAAACGGACACACACACACTGACAAACTGACACACACACACTGACAAACTGACACACACACACCGACAAACTGACACACACACTGACAAACTGACACACAGACAAACTGACACACACACTGACAAACTGACACACACACTGACAAACTGACATACACACACTGACAAACTGACACACACACTGACAAACTACATACACACTGACAAACTGACACACACAGACAAACTGACACACACACTGACAAACTGACACACACTGACAAACTGACACACACTGACAAACTGACACACACACTGACAAACTGACACACACACACTGACAAACTGACACACACAGACACATGACACACACAGACACATGACACACACACTGACAAACTGACACACACACACTAACAAACTGACACACACAGACAAACTACATACACACTGACAAACTGACACACACAGATAAACTGACACACACACTGACAAACTGACCCACACAGACAAACTGACACACACACTGACAAACTGACACACACACTGACAAACTGACCCACACAGACAAACTGACACACACACTGACAAACTGACACACACACACTGACAAACTGACACATACGCTGACAAACTGACACACACACTGACAAATTGACACACACTGACAAACTGACACACACACTGACAAACTGACACACACACTGACAAACTGACACACACACACTGACAAACTGACAAACTGACACACACACTGACAAACGGACACACACACTGACAAACTGACACACTCGCACTGACAGACTGACACACACACTGACACACAGACAAACTGACACACACGCTGACAAACTGACACACACACTGACAAACTGACACACACTGACAAACGGACAAACTGACACACACTGACAACGGACACACACACACTGACAAACTGACACACACACTGACAAACTGACACACACAATGACAAACGGACACACACACACTGACAAACTGACACACACACTGACAAACTGACACACACACACACTGACAAACTGACACACACACTGACAAACTGACACACACACTGACACACACACACCGACAAACTGACACACACACTGACAAACTGACACACACAGACAAACTGACACACACACTGACAAACTGACACACACACTGACAAACTGACATACACACACTGACAAACTGACACACACACTGACAAACTACATACACACTGACAAACTGACACACACAGACAACTGACACACACACTGACAAACTGACACACACTGACAAACTGACACACACTGACAAACTGACACACATACTGACAAACTACATACACACTGACAAACTGACACACACAGACAACTGACACACACACTGACAAACTGACACACACTGACAAACTGACACACACTGACAAACTGACACACACAGACAAACGGACACACACACAGACAAACGGACACACACAGAGAAACTGACACACACACTGACAAACTGACACACACACACTGACAAACTGACACATACAGACAAACGGATTCACACACAGACAAACTGACACACACACTGACAAACTGACACACACACACTGACAAACTGACACACACAGACAAACGGGGACACACACAGACAAACTGACCCACACACTGACAAACGGACACACACACACTGACAAACTGACCCACACAGACAAACTGACACACACACTGACAAACTGACACACACGCTGACAGACTGACACACACACTGACACACAGACAAACTGACACACACGCTGACAAACTGACACACACAGACAAACTGACACACACACTGACAAACTGACACACACACTGACAAACTGACACACACAGACAAACTGACATACACAGATAAACTGACACACACACTGACAAACGGACACACACACACTGACAAACTGACACACACACTGACAAACTGACACACGCACTGACAGACTGACACACACACTGACACACAGACAAACTGACACACACGCTGACAAACTGACACACACACTGACAATCTGACACACACACTGACAAACTGACAAACACTGACAAACTGACACACACACTGACAACGGACACACACACACTGACAAACTGACACACACACTGACAAACTGACACACACACTGACAAACTGATGCACACACTGACAAACGGACACACACACACACTGACAAACTGACACACACACACTGACAAACTGACACACACGCTGACAAACTGACACACACACTGACAAATTGACACACACTGACAAACTGACACACACACTGACAAACTGACACACACACACTGACAAACTGACAAACTGACACACACACTGACAAACGGACACACACACACTGACAAACTGACACACACACTGACAAACTGACACACACGCACTGACAGACTGACACACACACTGACACACAGACAAACTGACACACACGCTGACAAACTGACACACACACTGACAAACTGACACACACACTGACAAACTGACACACACTGACAAACTGACACACACTGACAAACTGACACACACACTGACAACGGACACACACACACTGACAAACTGACACACACACTGACAAACTGACACACACACTGACAAACAGACACACACACACTGACAAACTGACACACACGCTGACAAACTGACACACACACTGACAAATTGACACACACTGACAAACTGACACACACACTGACAAACTGACACACACACTGACAAACGGACACACACACACTGACAAACTGACACTCACACTGACAAACTGACACACACACTGACAAACTGACACACACACTGACAAACGGACACACACACACTGACAAACTGACACACACACTGACAAACTGACACACACACACTGACAAACTGACACACACACACTGACAAACGGACACACACACTGACAAACTGACGCACACACACTGACAAACTGACACACACACACCGACAAACTGACACACACACTGACAAACTGACACACACAGACAAACTGACACACACACTGACAAACTGACACACACACTGACAAACTGACATACACACACTGACAAACTACATACACACTGACAAACTGACACACACAGACAAACTGACACACACACTGACAAACTGACACACACTGACAAACTGACACACACAGACAAACTGACACACACACTGACAAACTGACACACACACACTGACAAACTGACACACACAGACACATGACACACACAGACACATGACACACACACTGACAAACTGACACACACACACTGGCAAACTGACACACACAGACAAACTACATACACACTGACAAACTGACACACACAGATAAACTGACACACACACTGACAAACTGACCCACACAGACAAACTGACACACACACTGACAAACTGACACACACACTGACAAACTGACCCACACAGACAAACTGACACACACACTGACAAACTGACACACACACAGATAATCGGACGCACACACAGACAACCTGACACACACACTGACAAACTGACACACGCACAGATAATCGGACACACACACAGACAAACTGACACACACACTGACAAACTGACACACACACAGATAATCGGACACACACACAGACAAACTGGCACACATACTGACAAACTGACACACACACTGACAAACTGATACACACACTGACAAACTGACACACACACTGACAAACTGACACACAAACAGACAGACTGACACACTCTGATAAACTGACACACACATTGACAAACTGACACACACACTGACTAACTGACACACACAGACAAACTGACACACACACTGACAAACTGACACACACACTGACAAACTGACACACACACAGATAATCGGACACACACACAGACAAACTGACACACGCACTGACAAACTGACACACACACACTGACAAACTGATACACACAGACAAACGGACACACACACAGACAAACGGACACACACAGAGAAACTGACACACACACACACAGACTGACACACTCTGACAAACTGACACACACATTGACAAACTGACACACACTGACAAACTGACACACACAGATAAACTGACACACACACTGACAAACGGACACACACACACTGACAAACTGACACACACACTGACAAACTGACGCACACACTGACAAACGGACACACACACACTGACAAACTGACACACACGCTGACAAACTGACGCACACACTGACAAACGGACACACACACACTGACAAACTGACACATACGCTGACAAACTGACACACACACTGACAAATTGACACACACACTGACAAACTGACACACACACTGACAAACTGACACACACACACTGACAAACTGACAAACTGACACACACACTGACAAACGGACACACACACTGACAAACTGACACACTCGCACTGACAGACTGACACACACACTGACACACAGACAAACTGACACACACGCTGACAAACTGACACACACTGACAAACGGACAAACTGACACACACTGACAACGGACACACACACACTGACAAACTGACACACACACTGACAAACTGACACACACAATGACAAACGGACACACACACACTGACAAACTGACACACACACTGACAAACTGACACACACACACACTGACAAACTGACACACACACTGACAAACTGACACACACACTGACACACACACACCGACAAACTGACACACACACTGACAAACTGACACACACAGACAAACTGACACACACACTGACAAACTGACACACACTGACAAACTGACATACACACACTGACAAACTGACACACACACTGACAAACTACATACACACTGACAAACTGACACACACAGACAACTGACACACACACTGACAAACTGACACACACTGACAAACTGACACACACTGACAAACTGACACACACACTGACAAACTACATACACACTGACAAACTGACACACACAGACAACTGACACACACACTGACAAACTGACACACACTGACAAACTGACACACACAGACAAACTGACACACACACTGACAAACTGACACACACACACTGACAAACTGACACACACAGACACATGACACACACAGACACATGACACACACACTGACAAACTGACACACACACACTGGCAAACTGACACACACAGACAAACTACATACACACTGACAAACTGACACACACAGATAAACTGACACACACACTGACAAACTGACCCACACAGACAAACTGACACACACACTGACAAACTGACACACACACTGACAAACTGACCCACACAGACACACTGACACACACACTGACAAACTGACACACACACAGATAATCGGACGCACACACAGACAAACTGACACACACACTGACAAACTGTCACACACACAGATAATCGGACACACACACAGACAAACTGGCACACACACTGACAAACTGACACACACTGACAAACTGACACAGACTGACAAACTGACACACACACTGACAAACTGACACACACAGACAAACTGACACACACACAGACAAACTGACACACACACTGACAAATTGACACACACACAGATAATCGGACACACACACAGACAAACTGACACACACACTGACAAACTGACACACACACAGACAGACTGACACACTCTGACAAACTGACACACACATTGACAAACTGACACACACACTGACTAACTGACACACACAGACAAACTGACACACACACTGACAAACTGACACACACACAGATAATCGGACACACACACAGACAAACTGACACACGCACTGACAAACTGACACACTGACACACACACACTGACAAACTGAAACACACAGACAAACGGACACACACACAGACAAACGGACACACACACAGAGAAACTGACACACACACTGACAAACTGACACACACACACTGACAAACTGACATATACAGACAAACGGATTCACACACATACAAACTGACACACACACTGACAAACTGACACACACACACTGACAAACTGACCCACACAGACAAACGGACACACACACACACAAACTGACACACACACTGACAAACGGACACACACACACTGACAAACTGACCCCACAGACATACTGACACACACACTGACAAACTGACACACACGCTGACAGACTGACACACACACTGACACACAGACAAACTGACACACATGCTGACAAACTGACACACACAGACAAACTGACACACACACAGTGACAAACTGACACACACACTGACAAACTGACACACACAGACAAACTGACACACACTGACAAACTGACACACACAGATAAACTGACACACACACTGACAAACGGACACACACACACTGACAAACTGACACACACACTGACAAACTGACGCACACACTGACAAACGGACACACACACACTGACAAACTGACACACACGCTGACAAACTGACACACACTGACAAACTGACACACACAGATAAACTGACACACACACTGACAAACGGACACACACACACTGACAAACTGACACACACACTGACAAACTGACGCACACACTGACAAACGGACACACACACACTGACAAACTGACACACACGCTGACAAACTGACACACACACTGACAAATTGACACACACTGACAAACTGACACACACTGACAAACTGACGCACACACTGACAAACGGACACATACGCTGACAAACTGACACACACACTGACAAATTGACACACACTGACAAACTGACACACACACTGACAAACTGACACACACACTGACATACTGACACACACACACTGACAAACTGACACACACACTGACAAACGGACACACACACACTGACAAACTGACACACACACTGACAAACTGACACACACTGACAAACTGACAAACTGACACACACTGACAACGGACACACACACACTGACAAACTGAGACACACACTGACAAACTGACACACACACTGACAAACAGACACACACACACTGACAACCTGACACACACGCTGACAAACTGACACACACACTGACAAATTGACACACACTGACAAACTGACACACACACTGACAAACTGACACACACACTGACAAACGGACACACACACACTGACAAACTGACACTCACACTGACAAACTGATACACACAATGACAAACGGACACACACACACTGACAAACTGACACACACACTGACAAACTGACACACACACTGACAAACGGACACACACACACTGACAAACTGACACACACGCTGACAAACTGACACACACGCTGACAAACTGACACACACTGACAAACTGACACACACATTGACAAACTGACACACACACTGACAAACGCACACACACACACTGACAAACTGACACTCACACTGACAAACTGACACACACAATGACAAACGGACACACGCACACTGACAAACTGACACACACACTGACAAACTGACACACACACACACAGACAAACTGACACACACACAGTGACAAACTGACACACACACTGACAAACTGACACACACAGACAAACTGACACACACTGACAAACTGACACACACAGATAAACTGACACACACACTGACAAACGGACACACACACACTGACAAACTGACACACACACTGACAAACTGACGCACACACTGACAAACGGACACACACACACTGACAAACTGACACACACACTGACAAACTGACACACACTGACAAACTGACACACACAGATAAACTGACACACACACTGACAAACGGACACACACACACTGACAAACTGACACACACACTGACAAACTGACGCACACACTGACAAACGGACACACACACACTGACAAACTGACACACACGCTGACAAACTGACACACACACTGACAAATTGACACACACTGACAAACTGACACACACTGACAAACTGACGCACACACTGACAAACGGACACATACGCTGACAAACTGACACACACACTGACAAATTGACACACACTGACAAACTGACACACACACTGACAAACTGACACACACACTGACAAACTGACACACACACACTGACAAACTGACACACACACTGACAAACGGACACACACACACTGACAAACTGACACACACACTGACAAACTGACAAACTGACACACACTGACAACGGACACACACACACTGACAAACTGAGACACACACTGACAAACTGACACACACACTGACAAACAGACACACACACACTGACAACCTGACACACACGCTGACAAACTGACACACACACTGACAAATTGACACACACTGACAAACTGACACACACACTGACAAACTGACACACACACTGACAAACGGACACACACACACTGACAAACTGACACTCACACTGACAAACTGATACACACAATGACAAACGGACACACACACACTGACAAACTGACACACACACTGACAAACTGACACACACACTGACAAACGGACACACACACACTGACAAACTGACACACACACTGACAAACTGACACACACACTGACAAATTGACACACACTGACAAACTGACACACACATTGACAAACTGACACACACACTGACAAACGGACACACACACACTGACAAACTGACACTCACACTGACAAACTGACACACACAATGACAAACGGACACACGCACACTGACAAACTGACACACACACTGACAAACTGACACACACACACACTGACAAACTGACACACACACTGACAAACTGACACAGACACTGACACACACACACCGGCAAACTGACACACACACTGACAAACTGACACACACAGACAAACTGACACACACACTGACAAACTGACACACACACTGACAAACTGACATACACACACTGACAAACTGACACACACACTGACAAACTACATACACACTGACAAACTGATACACACAGACAACTGACACACACAGACAAACTGACACACACACTGACAATCTGACACACACACACTGACAAACTGACACACACAGACACATGACACACACAGACACATGACACACACACTGACAAACTGACACACACACACTGGCAAACTGACACACACAGACAAACTACATACACACTGACAAACTGACACACACAGATAAACTGACACACACACTGACAAACTGACACACACAGACAAACGGGGACACACACAAACAAACTGACACACACACTGACAAATGGACACACACACACTGACAAACTGACCCACACAGACAAACTGACACACACACTGACAAACTGACACACACGCTGACAGACTGACACACACACTGACACACAGACAAACTGACACACACGCTGACAAACTGACACACACAGACAAACTGACACACACACAGTGACAAACTGACACACACACTGACAAACTGACACACACAGACAAACTGACACACACTGACAAACTGACACACACAGATAAACTGACACACACACTGACAAACGGACACACACACACTGACAAACTGACACACAGACTGACAAACTGACACACACGCACTGACAGACTGACACACACACTGACACACAGACAAACTGACACACACGCTGACAAACTGACACACACACTGACAATCTGACACACACACTGACAAACTGACACACACACTGACAACGGACACACACACACTGACAAACGGACACACACACTGACAAACTGACACACACTGACAAACGGACACACACACACTGACAAACTGACACACACACACTGACAAACTGACACACACACTGACAAATTGACACACACTGACAAACTGACACTCACACACTGACAAACTGACACACACACACTGACAAACTGACATATACAGACAAACGGATTCACACACATACAAACTGACACACACACTGACAAACTGACACACACACACTGACAAACTGACCCACACAGACAAACGGATACACACACTGACAAACGGACACACACACACTGACAAACTGACCCCACAGACATACTGACACACACACTGACAAACTGACACACACGCTGACAGACTGACACACACACTGACACACAGACAAACTGACACACACACTGACAAACTGACACACACAGACAAACTGACACACACACTGACAAACTGACACACACAGATAAACTGACACACACACTGACAAACGGACACACACACACTGACAAACTGACACACACACTGACAAACTGACGCACACACTGACAAACGGACACACACACACTGACAAACTGACACACACGCTGACAAACTGACACACACTGACAAACTGACACACACAGATAAACTGACACACACACTGACAAACGGACACACACACACTGACAAACTGACACACACACTGACAAACGGACACACACACACTGACAAACTGACACACACGCTGACAAACTGACACACACACTGACAAATTGACACACACTGACAAACTGACACACACACTGACAAACTGACGCACACACTGACAAACGGACACATACGCTGACAAACTGACACACACACTGACAAATTGACACACACTGACAAACTGACACACACACTGACAAACTGACACACACACACTGACAAACTGACACACACACTGACAAACGGACACACACACACTGACAAACTGACACACACACTGACAAACTGACACACACTGACAAACTGACACACACTGACAACGGACACACACACACTGACAAACTGAGACACACACTGACAAACTGACACACACACTGACAAACAGACACACACACACTGACAACCTGACACACACGCTGACAAACTGACACACACACTGACAAATTGACACACACTGACAAACTGACACACACACTGACAAACTGACACACACACTGACAAACGGACACACACACACTGACAAACTGACACTCACACTGACAAACTGACACACACAATGACAAACGGACACACACACACTGACAAACTGACACACACACTGACAAACTGACACACACACTGACAAACGGACACACACACACTGACAAACTGACACACACGCTGACAAATTGACACACACTGACAAACTGACACACACATTGACAAACTGACACACACACTGACAAACGGACACACACACACTGACAAACTGACACTCACACTGACAAACTGACACACACAATGACAAACGGACACACGCACACTGACAAACTGACACACACACTGACAAACTGACACACACACACACTGACAAACTGACACACACACTGACAAACTGACACAGACAATGACACACACACCGGCAAACTGACACACACACTGACAAACTGACACACACAGACAAACTGACACACACACTGACAAACTGACACACACACTGACAAACTGACATACACACACTGACAAACTGACACACACACTGACAAACTACATACACACTGACAAACTGACACACACAGACAACTGACACACACAGACAAACTGACACACACACTGACAAACTGACACACACACACTGACAAACTGACACACAGAGACACATGACACACACAGACACATGACACACACACTGACAAACTGACACACACACACTGGCAAACTGACACACACAGACAAACTACATACACACTGACAAACTGACACACACAGATAAACTGACACACACACTGACAAATGGACACACACACTGACAAACTGACCCACACAGACAAACTGACACACACACTGACAAACTGACACACACGCTGACAGACTGACACACACACTGACACACAGACAAACTGACACACACGCTGACAAACTGACACACACAGACAAACTGACACACACAGTGACAAACTGACACACACACAGTGACAAACTGACACACACAGACAAACTGACACACACAGACAAACTGACACACACAGATAAACTGACACACACACTGACAAACTGACACACACAGACAAACGGGGACACACACAGACAAACTGACACACACACTGACAAATGGACACACACACACTGACAAACTGACCCACACAGACAAACTGACACACACACTGACAAACTGACACACACGCTGACAGACTGACACACACACTGACACACAGACAAACTGACACACACGCTGACAAACTGACACACACAGACAAACTGACACACACACAGTGACAAACTGACACACACACTGACAAACTGACACACACAGACAAACTGACACACACTGACAAACTGACACACACAGATAAACTGACACACACACTGACAAACGGACACACACACACTGACAAACTGACACACACACTGACAAACTGACACACACGCACTGACAGACTGACACACACACTGACACACAGACAAACTGACACACACGCTGACAAACTGACACACACACTGACAATCTGACACACACACTGACAAACTGACACACACACTGACAACGGACACACACACACTGACAAACTGACACACACACTGACAAACTGACACACACACTGACAAACTGATGCACACACTGACAAACGGACACACACACACTGACAAACTGACACACACACACTGACAAACTGACACACACGCTGACAAACTGACACACACACTGACAAATTGACACACACTGACAAACTGACACTCACACACTGACAAACTGACACACACACACTGACAAACTGACAAACTGACACACACACACTGACAAACTGACACACACACACTGACAAACTGACACACACACACTGACAAGCTGACAAACTGACACACACACTGACAAACTGACACACACACTGACAAACTGACACACACACACTGACAAACTGACAAACTGACACACACACTGACAAACGGACACACACACACTGACAAACTGACACACACACTGACAAACTGACACACACGCACTGACAGACTGACACACACACTGACACACAGACAAACTGACACACACGCTGACAAACTGACACACACACTGACAAACTGACACACACACTGACAAACTGACACACACTGACAAACTGACACACACACTGACAACGGACACACACACTGACAAACAGACACACACACACTGACAAACTGACACACACGCTGACAAACTGACACACACACTGACAAATTGACACACACTGACAAACTGACACACACACTGACAAACTGACACACACACTGACAAACGGACACACACACACTGACAAACTGACACACACACTGACAAACTGACACACACACTGACAAACGGACACACACACACTGACAAACTGACACACACACTGACAAACTGACACACACACCGACAAACTGACACACACATTGACAAACTGACACACACACTGACAAACTGACATACACACACTGACAAACTGACACACACACTGACAAACTACATACACACTGACAAACTGACACACACAGACAAACTGACACACACTGACAAACTGACACACACACTGACAAACTGACACACACACACTGACAAACTGACACACACACACTGACAAACTGACACACACAGACACATGACACACACAGACACATGACACACACACTGACAAACTGACACACACACACTGGTAAACTGACACACACAGACAAACTACATACACACTGACAAACTGACACACACAGATAAACTGACACACACACTGACAAACTGACCCACACAGACAAACTGACACACACACTGACAAACTGACACACACACAGACAAACTGACACACACAGACAAACTGACACACACACTGACAAACTGACACACACACAGATAATCGGACGCACACACAGACAAACTGACACACACACTGACAAACTGACACACGCACAGATAATCGGACACACACACAGACAAACTGACACACACACTGACAAACTGACACACACACAGATAATCGGACACACACACAGACAAACTGGCACACACACTGACAAAGTGACACACACACTGACAAACTGACACACACACTGACAAACTGACACACACACTGACAAATTGACACACACACAGACAAACTGACACACACACTGACAAACTGACACACAAACAGACAGACTGACACACTCTGACAAACTGACACACACATTGACAAACTGACACACACACTGACTAACTGACACACACAGACAAACTGACACACACACTGACAAACTGACACACACACTGACAAACTGACACACACACAGATAATCGGACACACACACAGACAAACTGACACACGCACTGACAAACTGACACACACACACTGACAAACTGATACACACAGACAAATGGACACACACACAGACAAACGGACACACACAGAGAAACTGACACACACACACACACAGACTGACACACTCTGACAAACTGACACACACATTGACAAACTGACACACACTGACAAACTGACACACACAGATAAACTGACACACACACTGACAAACGGACACACACACACTGACAAACTGACACACACACTGACAAACTGACGCACACACTGACAAACGGACACACACACACTGACAAACTGACACACACGCTGACAAACTGACACGCACACTGACAAATTGACACACACTGACAAACTGACACACACACTGACAAACTGACACACACACACTGACAAGCTGACAAACTGACACACACACTGACAAACTGACACACACACTGACAAACTGACACACACACACTGACAAACTGACAAACTGACACACACACTGACAAACGGACACACACACACTGACAAACTGACACACACACTGACAAACTGACACACACGCACTGACAGACTGACACTCACACTGACACACAGACAAACTGACACACACGCTGACAAACTGACACACACACTGACAAACTGACACACACACTGACAAACTGACACACACTGACAAACTGACACACACACTGACAACGGACACACACACTGACAAACAGACACACAGACACTGACAAACTGACACACACGCTGACAAACTGACACACACACTGACAAATTGACACACACTGACAAACTGACACACACACTGACAAACTGACACACACACTGACAAACGGACACACACACACTGACAAACTGACACACACACTGACAAACTGACACACACACTGACAAACGGACACACACACACTGACAAACTGACACACACACTGACAAACTGACACACACACACTGACAAACTGACACACACACACCGACAAACTGACACACACACTGACAAACTGACACACACACTGACAAACTGACATACACACACTGACAAACTGACACACACACTGACAAACTACATACACACTGACAAACTGACACATACAGACAAACTGACACACACACTGACAAACTGACACACACTGACAAACTGACACACACACTGACAAACTGACACACACACACTGACAAACTGACACACACAGACACATGACACACACAGACACATGACACACACACTGACAAACTGACACACACACACTGGCAAACTGACACACACAGACAAACTACATACACACTGACAAACTGACACACACAGATAAACTGACACACACACTGACAAACTGACCCACACAGACAAACTGACACACACACTGACAAACTGACACACACACTGACAAACTGACACACACACAGACAAACTGACCCACACAGACAAACTGACACACACACTGACAAACTGACACACACACAGATAATCGGACGCACACACAGACAAACTGACACACACACTGACAAACTGACACACGCACAGATAATCGGACACACACACAGACAAACTGACACACACACTGACAAACTGACACACACACAGATAATCGGACACACACACAGACAAACTGGCACACACACTGACAAACTGACACACACACTGACAAACTGACACACACACAGACAAACTGACACACACACTGACAAATTGACACACACACAGACAAACTGACACACAAACAGACAGACTGACACACTCTGACAAACTGACACACACATTGACAAACTGACACACACACTGACTAACTGACACACACAGACAAACTGACACACACACTGACAAACTGACACACACACTGACAAACTGACACACACACAGATAATCGGACACACACACAGACAAACTGACACACGCACTGACAAACTGACACACACACACTGACAAACTGATACACACAGACAAACGGACACACACACAGACAAACGGACACACACAGAGAAACTGACACACACACACACACAGACTGACACACTCTGACAAACTGACACACACATTGACAAACTGACACACACTGACAAACTGACACACACAGATAAACTGACACACACACTGACAAACGGACACACACACACTGACAAACTGACACACACACTGACAAACTGACGCACACACTGACAAACGGACACACACACACTGACAAACTGACACACACACTGACAAACTGACACACACACTGACAAACTGACACACACACACTGACAAACTGACAAACTGACACACACACTGACAAACGGACACACACACACTGACAAACTGACACACACACTGACAAACTGACACACTCGCACTGACAGACTGACACACACACTGACACACAGACAAACTGACACACACGCTGACAAACTGACACACACACTGACAAACTGACACACACTGACAAATGGACAAACTGACACACACTGACAACGGACACACACACACTGACAAACTGACACACACACTGACAAACTGACACACACACTGACAAACGGACACACACACACTGACAAACTGAGACACACGCTGACAAACTGACACACACACTGACAAATTGACACACACTGACAAACTGACACACACACTGACAAACTGACACAGACACTGACAAACGGACACACACACACTGACAAACTGACACTCACACTGACAAACTGACACACACAATGACAAACGGACACACACACACTGACAAACTGACACACACACTGACAAACTGACACACACAGACAAACTGACACACACACTGACAAACTGACACACACACTGACAAACTGACATACACACACTGACAAACTGACACACACACTGACAAACTACATACACACTGACAAACTGACACACACAGACAACTGACACACACACTGACAAACTGACACACACTGACAAACTGACACACACTGACAAACTGACACACACACTGACAAACTACATACACACTGACAAACTGACACACACAGACAACTGACACACACACTGACAAACTGACACACACTGACAAACTGACACACACAGACAAACTGACACACACACTGACAAACTGACACACACACACTGACAAACTGACACACACAGACACATGACACACACAGACACATGACACACACACTGACAAACTGACACACACACACTGGCAAACTGACACACACAGACAAACTACATACACACTGACAAACTGACACACACAGACAAACTGACACACACACTGACAAACTGACACACACACTGACAAACTGACACACACACTGACAAACTGACCCACACAGACACACTGACACACACACTGACAAACTGACACACACACAGATAATCGGACGCACACACAGACAAAATGACACACACACTGACAAACTGTCACACACACAGATAATCGGACACACACACAGACAAACTGGCACACACACTGACAAACTGACACACACTGACAAACTGACACAGACTGACAAACTGACACACACACTGACAAACTGACACACACAGACAAACTGACACACACAGACAAACTGACACACACACAGACAAACTGACACACACACAGACAAATTGACACACACACAGATAATCGGACACACACACAGACAAACTGACACACACACTGACAAACTGACACACACACAGACAGACTGACACACTCTGACAAACTGACACACACATTGACAAACTGACACACACACTGACTAACTGACACACACAGACAAACTGACACACACACTGACAAACTGACACACACACTGACAAACTGACACACACACTGACAAACTGACACACACTGACAAACTGACACACACACACTGACAAACTGACACACACAGACAAACGGACACACACACAGACAAACGGACACACACAGAGAAACTGACACACACACTGACAAACTGACACACACACTGACAAACTGACACACACACACTGACAAACTGACATATACAGACAAACGGATTCACACACATACAAACTGACACACACACTGACAAACTGACACACACACACTGACAAACTGACCCACACAGACAAACGGACACACACACAGACAAACTGACACACACACTGACAAACGGACACACACACACTGACAAACTGACCCCACAGACATACTGACACACACACTGACAAACTGACACACACGCTGACAGACTGACACACACACTGACACACAGACAAACTGACACACTTGCTGACAAACTGACACACACAGACAAACTGACACACACACAGTGACAAACTGACACACACACTGACAAACTGACACACACAGACAAACTGACACACACTGACAAACTGACACACACAGATAAACTGACACACACACTGACAAACGGACACACACACACTGACAAACTGACACACACACTGACAAACTGACGCACACACTGACAAACGGACACACACACACTGACAAACTGACACACACGCTGACAAACTGACACACACTGACAAACTGACACACACAGATAAACTGACACACACACTGACAAACGGACACACACACACTGACAAACTGACACACACACTGACAAACTGACGCACACACTGACAAACGGACACACACATACTGACAAACTGACACACACGCTGACAAACTGACACACACACTGACAAATTGACACACACTGACAAACTGACACACACACTGACAAACTGACACACACACAGACAGACTGACACACTCTGACAAACTGACACACACATTGACAAACTGACACACACACTGACTAACTGACACACACAGACAAACTGACACACACACTGACAAACTGACACACACACAGATAATCGGACACACACACTGACAAACTGACACACACACAGACAGACTGACACACTCTGACAAACTGACACACACATTGACAAACTGACACACACACTGACTAACTGACACACACAGACAAACTGACACACACACTGACAAACTGACACACACACAGATAATCGGACACACACACAGACAAACTGACACACACACTGACAAACTG